>NW_019416449.1:0-274585 GCF_000390285.2 Anoplophora glabripennis
TCAGGCCCAGGCTCAGGCTCAAGCTCAGGCTCAAGCGCAGGCACAGGCTCAGGCTGTGCAACAACAGCAGATGCAACAGGTCGCTCTACAGCAGCAACAGGAACAACAGGCCCTCGTACCGGCGCAGAGCCCGCACATGCAACAGGTTGCGGTAGGGGCATCAGGTAATTTGTTTTTTAATACAAGCAACTTCATTAAGGCAGAAGGGGGATAAATCCGTTTATTTGAAAAATGAGATTAGTAAAGATACATGTTTAAAAATGTATTTTGTGCTGCAATTTTGCTACAGACTGGTGCAAGAACAGGAAAACGTTGCACATCACTTATCTCGTTCATGCACATACATAGATGTTGTTTTGTTGAACTTGGTATTTGTTCTGGCCATTTTTTTCTTTTTACTTATCTTTTGTAAGTAATAGGTATGTACTTTGTATACGCCTATCGACTTGGTGTGTTTAAAAATAAAAATGCACATATTCCATCCATTCTTGCACAATCTTTATTTATTTTTTTTTGACATCGTTAATTATATGAATATTTCAGTCTAACTCAGATAAAATGTACTTAATATGTATATATAAAAAAAAACTTATTTTGCATCTCCAGAATTTATATATTGGTAGGTAACAATATACTTGTGGCATTTTCAGTATATTTTTATTTAAGTGGATATTTTGTTTCAACAAAAAGAAAAAGAATATAGAATTACTATAAAAAATATCCCTTGTATCAAAAGTATCAGTCAATAATTGTATAAATTATTTTTATCTAACCAAAAATATTTCACACAAAGGAAGTAGATATTGCTTGCGATTTCACAAAAAAAGACAAATCATCCCAACACCACAAAGTGTAAACTGTTTCGTTTTTCAAACTCTTAATTCTTGCAAGTTAAACTTGACAGTTTTTTTGTTTTGATTTTGTACAGCATTGGTAACTTTTTATTTTTCTAGATTAACCTTCAAGTTTCTTATAATCTTAATATAAATATGTGGTATTGAAATTCCTGTATCTTCTATAGAAACAGAACCTTCATAAATGTTTACAAGGACCAGTGACAAACCGTTACGTCTACGCTTGAAATGCATTCGCTGATTGATCGAAGGGAATCTTGTAAAAAAATTACACCAATCACATCCCATGAAATAGAATATTGGGGTTTAATGTAATTTTGATCTTATTGTTTTAATTTTACCACAATTTAATTGCCAACATGAAGGGAATAAAATAACTGTTCCAAACAAAATTACTGCTCACATGGATTATAATCATTTATGAATACTCTGTATATATCTAACGATATTTATTTTATAACTACTTGCATTTTCGTTGAGGATATCCAACCAAAAATTATCATAGTTTATGAAAAATTGGAGATGCATCACCATTCAATAAAATATTTGCAAACTTTATACTCTGCATACACACATACACCAAATGGTTCAACAAATTTTTGAACATTTCTTGACACATTGTCATAAAGTTTTAATTTGGATATTTTTCGAAAATGTACATTATTTAACCGGCACACTGAAATTTTATTGTTTGTAACTCAAAATCTACTTTACCTATTTTTACTTCTTTTTAAAACAGCTATTTATTCTCAGGTGCTCAGTGTGTAGCTACTTCAATGGGACCCCCACAGCACACCGTTTCCATGCATCAGCAAGTCGCCCAACAGGGCCAGGTAATTCAGGCCCAAGGAGGGGTCCTGGCTGCGGCTCAAACAGGAACAACCACCATAACAACGATGTCCCCACTGCAACAAAGTCAAGCAGCCCACCAGCAACAGATCAGTACTGACTGGAGTCATGGAAGAGCTGTACAAGTTATCCAGCAGCCAATTCAAAACCCGGCTTATCTATCGCAATTGTACAACACCCAGGGGCAGCTCTTGATGCCTGGAAACATAAGTAATATTGCGTTACATCCTAGCATCAATCCTTCACAAATTCAGGTAATTTTCTCCTATTCTGGTGTAATAGAATTAATAGATAATATCTCAAATGATGAGATTAAGAAAGAAAGAGTATAACTCAAAGAACATACAAACATATTTTGATGTCTAAATGATATGAACCCTGGAAATTCTAGGTTTAAACACCCTGATTTGTTTAACAAAAAATAATATACATGAAAAAGAAACATTCTACCTGGTTTGTGTTTATAAACAGAGATACCGAAGCAATAGGGGTAGCTTTCTACTGGTTTGCTGACAAAAACACTGCCTTACACCATCCGCAAATAAACACCGATAAAATAACACTTGCAAGGATATCCGCTTCTTACAGTGAAAGCTAGTATTTTCTACTGGCAATAAAAGTCAACAGAATTCAAATAAATTAAAAATATTTTGCTGGAAAATAAATGCTCACACAACATTGCATTTTGCCTTAATCTCGGCTTTAATTCTTTAAAATATGCTACCCACAAGCTTCTGACATGCATCTCTCAAAAAATTATTTCAAATTTCCAGCAGTTTAGTGTGTAAATCCATCAAGTTCTTTTCTTTGATTTTTCCTTGCATGCTTCTTTATTTTCTACTACACATTCTTTATATTAACGGCATTTTCAAACCAAATTTTAGGTGATCTCAATGTGTGGTAGGATCCACCATCTTGTTGGGAAATGAAATTTTCATGTAGATGCAATTTTTCAATATTAGACGGAAGGTTCTATGTCAGTACATTCTGATATTTCTCCATGTTAACTTTCTTGCTGAAGAAAGTTCTTAATATTTTGGATGAAGTACTTCCCTACATCATTGCTTGTTTGGCAAATTTTATAGTTTTCTTTAGTTGGACACAAAACTATCACCAACTAATTTGGATTAATCATTGAATATGAACCTATTTGAAGTTTTCCTTTGACAAGTGCAGCCGTTTCTTTACCCATGATTTTTGATAGAGGAAGTGTAGAACAGAATCATTTTCAGCAACTAATCTATATTTTGAAGCATCAGTCGGTGATAATTGGTCTTGTGGATCCACCTTAAAGGTGAAGCACTGACTGAAGTGGATCGTAAACATCGCCAAAGGATTAATTGTGATTCCAAAAGGTTAGGGAGGTTGCAGTTCATCGATGAAAATTTCATTTTCCAGCAACCTGTTACTATACAAAGTACAATTGTCAGAAGTTTGTAGGAAGCACGGTTCAAAAAATTAAAGCCGCAATTAAAACAAAAGCTTATGGATATCATAGTATCAGAAACAATTAACCTGTGCAAATGTTCAATTGCCAGTAAAATATTGTTTGTTTTCGGTTTTATGGTATTCCAAGCATACAGCTGATGTATAATTGTTCTTTCGAGTAAAAGTTTATTCCTTCTTTACCTATGTTAATATAAATCTGAAATCGCAAGGGGAATGTTTATTATCCGTGTCCATTTTTTTCAAAAAATTCAGGTTGTCTAAACTTATACTTAAAATTATTTGGAGTCAGTTAGCAATATAAGTACTATTATTTGTCCATTGTGTCTTAGGTTATTGCTAAACCTTTCCAAGGAAACCAACTAGCTCCCCACATGCTGACAACGGCTCAAGGAAAACAAGTTTTGCAAGGCAGCCAAGCTGCTACCTTCCCAGGCTACACAACAATTCCAACAATACCTACTACCCAGAATCAGCAAACATTAGTGTTTAGCCAGCTGGGTGTAATCAGTTCTCAACCTAACATTCTACCCAATCATTCCCAAGGAAATGGACAGGTCGCTCAACAAAAACCTCAGGAAATGCATAAGGTAATTCAGACAAGTAACATATATAAGTAATAACAAAAAATATTTTCAAGATTAATAGGAATAATAATAAAAATTAATAGCAATAATAATACAAAATACATGGCATGAATTCTTATTTCCATTTTTGTGATTGATTTATTTACACTTCAAGTTACCAAATTTAATTACATTACACTGACATTTGTAGTACTTATGTCACATGTACTTTATATAATGGTTGTTTTGCTTAAATCACAAAGCATTATAGTTTATGCTTTGTGGCTTAAATACAATAAAACATTCTGGATGCATGTTACTTCTATCAAAACTAAAATGAATAGTGCAGTAATGTATTTGTATAGTTTTAATAATTTCATAAGAAAAATTCATCGACAGGTATAACTTTTTAAATAGTTCCGCTTAATCTGAAATCATTTGTGTTACACATTTAGAAATAATAATAGTTATACATTAATATAATTAGATGTAGACATTTTTAGTTTTTAAAACCTACACTTAACACTGGATACAGAAGCATATGCGCATTGTACTATTGTTAATCTGTTAATTGCTAAAAACATTGTCATTCTAAAGTTTGTCCTACTTAGGTTATGGGTGGCCAAAAAGTTCAAATGCAAAAAGTTGCAAGTAGTACAGGCGCTGTTGCTCAAACACAACAACAAGGACAATGTGTACAGGTTTCCCAAGCTATGATCGGCACACAGCCGACTGCCCAAATTATCAGTCCAATACAAGTAAGAATAAAGTCTTTTGTAGAATTTGAGGTAGTTAGAAAATATAAAATCTAGCATGTTTTATATAAATACTTTGTATTGTAGTAGTTCCGAAATATATTAACAGATTTTTAAGAGGCACCTAATTCATTAAAAGCAGAAAATTCTTGAATGCTTTTTTTGGTATCAAAAAACTGAATCCTCAATTTTTTACACGTGTAAAACCTTGTGTGGAAATATGGTCACTTCTCTTCTATTAACCATGTGGATGAAAGTGAACCAAAGTAATAAATTTACTACATATTTCCTATAAAAATGCGGGAGATCTCTGAGAGTCTTCGAGAAGTTAAAAGATTAACTCTTCGTTCCCCTCCCCACATTTTACTATTGCTGTTTATCTCACGCACTATCACAAACTCCACAGCAACTACACTTCTTGCTTAAATTTTCACCAACAAATATTGGCCAGGCTTAAAAAATGTGGACATAGGGTTTGACTGTTTCCTTTTCTTCTTTATAGCCTGGAGGCCAGCCAATGCAATTTGCTCCTTGGCAATTTGCAGCAAATGGTTTGCAGCAGGTATGGACCACGAATGGTCTACAGTCTCAGGCGTTACAGCTAACACCCAACCCCATTTTCATTAGAGGTACTCAGGCAGATGGAACTCCCGGCCCAGGAATGTTCATTCAGCAGAACCCTCAAGCTGCTACCATCCAAACCCAACAAAATCGTAAGTGATATATTTTAACTTAATTTTATTAGTTGGTCCTTCATTATTCGTCAGTATATATTTTAGCAGCAGCTTGTATTTTTAATTATTGTCATATTTAGAATATCTTCAAAATAGTATTCTGAACGCTGCTACAGTATTTAATGATTTTCAGCTTAACTTTATCAAACATTTATTTTTTCATAACAAATTTCATGCAGACAAAGCTTGGCCTACATTTATCTTTTAATTTTTAACTTTTATTTTAGAAACTATTGCAACACAGGGAACCGTCCAACAAATATCGAAACCAAGACCATCTAATGAAAATATACAACCTAAACAACAAACCAATCGTCCATTAAATATATTACCCTCGAATGCTGCGAACATCCGTCCTGCCAGTTCAGTCTCAACACAGACGATTGGTGCACAAACACCTGTAAGTATGACAGTATACAACTTGTTTCTCAATATTTTAGGGATAGATATATAAATAAATATAGAATATAAAAAATAAGGGTATCTTCTTATAATTTTTTTTTGTTTTTCAAATTTGCTAAAGATATAGTCCGTTAATGGGAAATGATAAATGCTTTGGAAAATTTATTCATATTTTAAACTTACACATGATATTAATGTATGCAGTATTAACATTCTTATATTTATCCAGTGGCGGTTCTTGACTTCTATAACAGAGAGGGCGGAAGTATTCAAACAAAAAAAAAATCAAATATAATAGTTTTATTTTAAGTACTATTGATTTTATTTTATAGTGAGAGTCCATTCTTCTGTTTTTGTCTGAAAGAAAATTTTTAATTAACTTTTTCATTCAAGTATGGTATTTCTTTCGCCATTGATTTTTCAATAGATAGCACTGCAACTACTGTTTGTCTGTCTTTAAAATCTATTTTAAACTTTTATAATATCTAAAAAAACACACAAGAAACAGTACGTAGGTAACAAAATTTTACACCACACATCAACATATTGTGTTTACCTACGACCACTACTGTAAATACTTAAAAACACACTGTCTGCGATCAATGTAAGATTCCTATTACACACGGTAAAAAAATCGCACAGTTTTCCTAGCAACTGCCTAGCAACGACGAATACAATACTGTTTGTATTGACCGTTGCTAGGCGGTTGCTAGGAAAACTGTACGATTTTTTTACCAAGCTGTGCGATTTTTTTACCGTACGACGTAATAGGAATCTTGCATTGATTGCAGACGGTGTGTTTTTAAGAATTTAAAGTAGTGGTCGTAGGTAAAGTATAGTACGTAATACGTGGTGTAATGCAATTACGCACTCATAGAATTACGCACTCGCCGCTACGCGGCGTCGTAACTTTTCCATTTGTGCGTAAAATGCTTTTTACAACACTTATTACGTAATATACTATTAATAAGAAAAAAAAGCACAAACAGTTGTTATTTGGTTACGGCGAACTAAATAGAGCCCAAACATAGTAAATATCACTTCACTCCCACTCCGTCTTTCACTGATGCGCGATGGTAACCGTGACCACCGGTATAAACACTTTACAGATTCAGGGGAGAGCTACAATGAATCCACGTATTCAGTGTTTTTCAAATTTAACATTTCTGTTTTAATGTGTGTCATAAAACTAATCTATTTAATGATCTAGATGACATTGAAAACTAAATTTTAAATTAAATTTTTTTACTGCGAAAATTCCTAGGACGTGGGGCGACGCCTCAGAGCCCCCTCCGCACCAGCCACCACTGTATGTATTTATCCCCTTTTGAAAAATATCTATCTTCAGATTGTTAGAGAAAAAGTCACTGTTTAACATCAATCAATCGAAATGAAAGGAAAAAAACAAATGCAAAACTTCAATTAAAATACATATTTGAAAATAAAAATAATATAACTAAAGATTTATTGAGATTGTTCAATGTTATGAAATTTATTATTTAATTACAAATGCACTCTCGTATGAAATCTGGATTTATTGCCTAATAGTCTGCAAATATTTTTTATAAAATTTTGACAAGGTAAAAAAAAATAGTAAACTGCCTTAAAACTACCCTTGACTTGAAACGTGAGTACCTAATACCCTGTAAATTAATGTCCAAATAACCTAAGTGTAAGTATAAAAAATTATTAAATGTCTCGAAACTTTTCGGAAATAAAATAATTTATACTACTATCTCCCTTTGACAAAACACCTCAGAAAAGACAATGAAGAAATGCTTATTTAAACATAGGTCGTTTTCGTTTTTGAAATCCATTGTTCAATTAAAAATAAAGAAAAATCACAATTATTTAAATATGTCTCAAAATGTTTGACAGATTAGTGAACCTTATTGTGACTTAATTATGGACAAAAACTCACCAAGTTGATACATAAATATGTATGTTAATCAGTAGGGGAGATGATGGGAAATATCGTCACTGACAGAATTTAGACATCACGGAATATTTAGCAGTTGGGATAACTACATTTAATTCTGGCTGGTGCTTCTAAGAAAAAAGAATCTTCCATTTTATTCCTAAATGGAGCCATTTTTCGGTAACTATTATTTTAAACTTGAATAAGTGTGGATTACCTCAAGAATTTTTACCCAGTTAGTTAAATTATTACCCTAAGTTTTATCAGTCTATGTCAAACAGTTTAAGAGATATTTAAATAAATATTATATTTTTAAATTTCAAAAATTCTATCTCAAAAACAAAGTGTTGTACGACCTAGGTTTATAAGACTTTTTTTCTTAATTTATAGTGTTTTATCACAACATAAAATTTGGCATGTGCAATTCAGGATTCCTTGTCCATTCCCTTTTTATTCATTAAAAAAAGTTAATATAAAAAGGTACCTATATTTTGTAAATTCCATCCATTCTCAAAATATCGGGAGACATTTTAGGACCATAGTGAAAATTCTCTTTCTCTTTTTTCTAATTTTGCTGTCACATCCAAAAACAGAATTTTGTTTATATATTGTACAATAAAACAAATGATTTCTTTTAAATTTAATATTCAATGAAAAGTAGTTTCTCTTTTTCTCTTGAGTATTTTGTTACAAATAAAAAAAATTCTGTTCCACCATTTTATAATTTGTAAAGCTGTAAAATACCCAAAAAACTATTTAAGAAATCCCACAAATAAAATAACAAATAACATATAACAAATAATGAATTGTTCATTTTTACAGTTGTTTAAATAAAAGTTACTTTAAATTACCCCATTTTTTTAACATTTTACATATGTCCACAAACAAATACAACTACTTAATTGTTATAATGATTATTACCATTTGGTAATAGACATATTATTTACAGGCATCCATGGGCAACAAACCTGGCACCAAAATCCGAACAAAAGCTCCCCAGATACGAACATCTCCTGCTCCAAAAGCCGATGCAGCCAATCAAACACAAATTAAACCTTACTCGAATATGCAACAACATCACATTGTCGGAAATAAGTAAGTCACCAGTACACTTGAAACTATATTAATAATACGAGTATAGTCCGACATCTGAACTTTTTACTTGTTCTAGAATGTTGGTAATGAATTCGAACGGTATGGCTATGACACCAGGATCTCCAATGACTGCCGAAAAAGCTCAGCAATTAGCTAACCAAAACAAAACTCAACAGCAACAGCAGACTCAACAACAACAAGCTGTCGTTATGCAACAGCAGATTCAACAGCAGCAGCAGCAGCAGCAACAACAGCAAGCTATTCAGCAATACCAATTGCAGCAAGGACAACAACAGCACATTCAACCTAAACCCATGATGAGTATGTAGTATTAACTTTTGAATGAATCGTTACTTAAATAATAATTAAATTTCTAGTACAAACGATTCCTGCTATCCCTTCTCAACAGCTGCAAATGGCCGGAGATAGACCCATTATGCCTGTTGTGTCCATGTCAGCCCAAGCAAATGCTGCCCAACAAGTTCAACAACAAATTCAGCAACAAAACATTAGTACCATACAACAGGGATTACCACTGCAATCTAACCTTGCAGTTACACAGCAGCCAATGCAAATGAACATGCAACAATTACAGCAGGTGGGTTGCTTTGAAATAAAAAAAATCTAATATGAGTTAACATAAATGTTCACATAGAAAAGAGAATTAAATCTTGTACTTTCAGTTGCTTCATATTATATTAAAGTTCTTAGCAAATTTTCAAGAATCAACAGTTTTTAAACTTAATGAATACAATTTGTGAATTTCCAAATAATAAACTTTCCTTAAACAAATTATTTATTATTTTGTTGGGGAAGTTGTACAAGATAAACATAAATACGCGGAGGGAATTCTGGATGAAAACAAACTGATTTAGAACAAATTTGACAATTTTGCTTCTAAACAAGTGATGGGACTACAAAACATTTTTTTCTTTATTTTTTATGAGCTAATTATCGCTTTTTAGAGACACTTGAATAAAATTTATTATAGACAGTTCTCTAAGATAATATAGCTAAAATTAGCTGACCCAATAGACGTCCTGCCCAAATTTCAATAAACTTGTTTGTGATTGTTTTTCCTGAAAACTTTTCCAGAACCATAATGAACAAAACAAAAAAGAATAATGCATATCCATCGTTCGAATCGTGAGTTATGGTCTTGAGTTCATAGAAAAATCCCAAAGAAAAAAGCACTATCAGTTTTTCGCGAATATTTCATTTTCCGGGTAACTTATCCAATTTTTCTTTCCCTAAAAACCTTATTTGGACTATTATGAACATTTAAAAAAAATTTGCCAAATCGGTAAAGCAGTTCTCAAGTGATTTGCTAACCAACGAACATTTTATTTTTATTTATATAGAAGATTTAGAGATCGCTAAGAATTGTCTTTTTTGCTATATTTTTTTTTGTTAGTAATTTTCAGAAAACGACCATGCTGGAATCCTTATGTAAATTGGTTTTCGGTCAAATAGTTTGAAACCAGGTGGTTTTTGTAGCTTTTGAGTGTTTGAGTGTCAATGGGCTTCAAACCCTAATAATTCATGGTTCAAAATTGCAGTTTGCTGAAACTAAAAGCCTTAAAATTAACAAACGCAAAAGAAAAGAAAAAAAGTACTACATTTTTGCTCAATGCCCAATAATCCAATAAACTATCTCCGATATATCGAGATCTCTGACTGAAAGGGTTAAAAACGATATTGAGATGATCTTTCAGATCACGATCAGTACAATCGATTTTTCACAATTATTGTCGTACAAGAAAAATCATAGCGATTGCCGTCTGCATTTGCGTAACATCAATAATATCAAGTACCCCGATGAATCCTTGCTGAATTCAACATCAGATGCACGCAATGAGAACGGAAATAATATTGAAGTATTAGGTTAAGGCATTATATTCCTGCTAGACAGGATCTTTCAACTCAGAAAATCACCCCTTTTTAGGACTATATGATGTGCTAAGTCTGATCTAGTAACCCCCTATGCTGCACATTGGGTCACGCAAATGCAGACGGCAATCCCTATGATTTTTATTGTATGATAATGATTGTAAAAAATCGATTGTACTGATCATGATCTGAAAGATCATCTCAATATCGTTTTTAACCCTTTCTGTCAGAGATCTCGATATATCGGCGATAGTTTATTGGGTTATTGGGCATTGAGCAAAAATGTTGTATATTTTAACTATACTATGCAGGTAGTGAAATCTAAAGCATTGTAGCTTCAGCGAACTGCAACTTTGAAACATGAATTTTTAGGGCTTGACGCCCATTGACATTTTTAATCTACCACTCAAAAGCTACAAAAACCACCTGGTTTCAAATCATTTGACCGAAATCCAATTTACATAAGGTTTCCGGTGGGGTCCTGTATGATCACTTTACAGAAAGTGAAGTAAAAATCTCTACGAGACAAATAATGCTGCGAAAAAAACAAGAATTATAGTGTTCTTGGCAATCTTAGGATAGAAGTAAGCTCGTGTTCATCTTTATATATTTCAAAAACCTTCTTATTGTATCATTGAAATATCATGAAAAGTGGTGGAATAATCTTTGAAAAATTAAAAAACAAACTCATAACCTTTTAAGATATCAAAATTAATTACGATGATTTGATTTAAATTGGTTTAATGTTTATCCATGGAAATTGTCCTTGGGGTATGGCCTATTTTCTGGACATCCCATAGATTAAAAGTACCTATAAAGATATGAAATATGGTATATCCATAAAACATTTCTACATTTATTTGGACTGGTCATAATGGTGTACAACAGTTATCTATGTAATAATTGAAATCAAAATATGAAACATTATTATTGTTTAACCATCAGATTGTAAAACAATACTGGCTATATAATTTAAGAGAACAATAAAATAACTGCTAACCTAGCAGAACATTAGTCACACTACACCTTATCACTTACTAAATAACGAAAGTATATTAATAACATTAAGGAATGTTAGTAAGCGAAAACAATGATTCAAGTCTGTTTTATTCTTTAGTTACAGCAGATGGCTGCTCCGGGAACAATTATTAGTCAGATTCAAGCCACCCCAGCTCAACCTGCTACCATACCGCAAGTTGCCGCCAGTCCTACACAGTTGCAACAGATACAGTCTGGAGCGCAACAAAATATTGCTATTTCCCAACCGCAACAAGTACCTTTGCCACCAACAATATCCCCACTTAAAGAAAGCATTACTGAAGCCAGTGCTGCTGATAGTGCAACACAAAATGTCAACTCTACAGCAGAAACAACTAAAGAAACTGTGGCAGACGGTGAGTTAACAGTGAACATAATGATAATTTACATTTAAAAAAATATATATGTAATAATATTGAATTTGAATACAATAAGGAAAATTAAAGATAAATATTTTGCAATTAATTTTATCCCAGGTATCGTGCTTTAAACAACTTGTAGATTCAAATTTGATATACATGTATTATGTTTAAAAATAATTAGTGATGAAGTGTTGGTAGTCGGGCAGGTGAAAATTAAACTGGTTGTATTTTGATAATGAAGTGGGAATACCATTTTTTAATAGATATATCTATGTGCACAGCGAAAACTTTCATAGCAATCTGAAGATTTCCAAAAAGGTCTGCACATATTGTCGTTGCTAATGTAAAGGGGCATAAGCAGTAAGCACCAAAACCGCTATTTGAGTAATTTCTCAGGAAAACAATATGAAGAAAAGTCATTCTAGTACTAATTTATGTACTAATACAGGTGAATATATATGCTTTGATTACCTTGAGGACTTAATTCAAAAAGAGACTTTGATCTATTTTTTTGTTGCTTACACCCATTTGTAATATCAACGACAATATATGCAACATATGTTTATATACTTTTTTTTTCATAATTAACTGATAAGACACAATCAGGTTTCTTATTTTTCACAAAATTAATGTTTCTTCGTAGTTATTGTTATTTTAATTTGATGTTCCTTTGTTCAAAGTTCACAGTGTAAAATTAAAATGTAATTAAAAATTGGAAGACGCCAGGAAAAATATTGCAGATATGCAGTGTATCTCCATAAGAATTAAGACACAATTCTAAAACTTTTTTAAAAAATTTCTATATGTATACAGGGTGTCCCGAAATTAATGCAACAAAATTTGGTCACAGATTCTTAAGACAAATTTAGGGGACCCCTATTTTCTATTTGTGCCAAGTGGCCCCCTCTGTCGGAGTTACAGCCCCCTGAAATCCTCTCCTAAGAATAGTCTTTTTTATATCTCAGAACCCCGTTGTACGAGAATCACTAAGTTTGGCACACAGGGGTTTTATGACATGTGGAATTTGATAGTGCTACGCTTTTTGGCGGGAAACCCTCTTAAGGCACTTTTTCGTGGGTCCCCTTGTCATTGGGGCCAAAAAAATTTGGTCGCATATTTGAATTTCTTAAAAACTATTAGTTGCTAGAAAGCCATAGAATTTAGAAACTTTTTTGTCTCCTGATATTTTTTTCGTAAAACGAAATGTTTTCAAGAAAAATGGCAAATCACGATATAGATTCGATCACATTTTGCTATTTTTCTCGAAAACATTGCATTTTACGAAAAAAATATTAAGGGACAAAAAAGTTTCTAAATTCAATAACTTTCTAGTGGACTAATAATTTTAAAGAAATTTAAATCTGCGACCAACTATTTTTGGCTCCAAAGACAAGGGTGGGCACGAAAAATTGTCTGAAGCAGATTCCCTGACAAAAAGCATAGCACTATCAGATTCCACATGTCATAAACCCCTGTGTACCAAATTTAGTTATTCTCGTACGACAAGGTTCTGATATATAAAAAAGACTATTCTTAGGGGTGAATTTCAGGGGGCTGTAACTCCGAAAGAGGGGGGCACTTGCAAAAATAAAAAATACAGGTCCCCTAAATTTGTCTTAAGAATCCGTGACCAAATTTTGTTACATTAATTTCGGGACACCCTGTATAATTATGATGATTCAGTAAGTAATCCTTGGCATGAAATTTTTTTGGGAAAATCACTTACGGATTTTTTTTTAATTTGGCTATGTTAGTCTTAATCGCCATAATTTAAATCCCCTAAATCACAAAATTATGGCTATGTAGTTAGATTTAAAAAAAAAACAGGGACTTTCCCAAAAAATGTGGCAGACTGTGTGTTGCCACTATCTGCAACCCTTTTCAAGTTGGTCATTCCCATTTTATTTTTTTTTTATTTTGCATATTTCATTCATAATTTTTTCATTTGCTTCATTTTCAAAATATGTCCTCTATAGTTTTCACACTGAATATTTTTTACCTACACATACAATTTCAGTACTGTATTCAGTGCCATTTTTTTTGTAACGGCACACTCTTTTTAAAGGAATGGAAAATAACATTTTACAAATTAATAACCATTATTTATATTACTTTTTATAAACATCGATAAAATCGTGGCAATTTGTAAGATTAAAGCCAGAAGACAACAGTTGAGCTTTAGACTTAGAAATACAGTTAATTCCTTGATTTGAGCTGCTTGTTAAAGGAGATGGTGATTCTATTTGGCATTTCTTATATATTAATGCTAACCATCCAGAACACTTGCCATTTCTGTATCCAACGAAAAACCGATTGTGCTCAGCCTTGCTATGACAAAAAGTTCTATACTTTATTATTTTTACCAAATTCCATATTTTATTTCTCCTTGATAACAAAAAATTTATGTTGAATTTTGATTTTGTATTCAGAATAACATTTCCATTAAATAAATTTGTTAATTCTTCATACCTACAAGCACTTGCAAGTTGCAAGTCCTATGGTTAATGCAACCTTGTTTATAAAAAAAAATTCATCAACAGCTTCTTGTAAAAATTTAGCATCGTCTCTACTCAAAACTTTTGGTTTCTCCCTCGGACTTACTTCCTTAAAATGCAACTAAATGTGCATACTTACTAATAACTGTGTTGTATTTTACTGCAATATAAAATAGTAGACCCAAAGTGATGAGGGCTTGTGTAGTTAGACCTTCAAAGTACACTAACAGAACTTTTTTATTAAGGCTATTCTTAATGCCATTAATCAATCAATTTTGACTTCTGGAAGAAGTGAAGCAAAGTTTTCCGTGACTGCTTCAATATCTGAGTCTGAATCAATCATTTTTAACAATAATATGCCAACAATTCTTATATTTTAATAATGGTAGCAGCAAAATTTGACAAATATGAGAGTTATATTCAGTGACAAAAGTAAAATATTAAACGACACACGCTTGATTATGACTCAACGAAACCCTTTTGATTGGGTAAAACTCAGCTCACTGACTTGTTCTGCACAATCTTAACTCATTTTGTTAAACATCCTATAATCAAACTTGAGTGTATCATTAAAATCATAGCATCTATAAATTTTCACTATTAATACAAGAAACAAATTGCATACTAACATTGATCATACAGATTTGGTATAGGCGGATCTATGGTATTATTCTTAAAACTACAATGAAAATAATATACCTTTAAACAAATTGGCAACCAGTCTAGACACCCATGCTAATTATTAACTGCCATAACCTTACTTTATTTCTAAACTTTCTCCGGTATAAATAAAAAATACCAACATTTTTCGATAGACTTGAATTTATAAGTACATCACTTACCAAATTGTTTTTCTTTATTTTTAATATAACATTATAATCATTCTTGTTGGAAAAAATACAGTTAACATTATTGAAAAATTAATTTATATAAGAATATATCATGATATTAATTAAAAATTGAGTTATACCTGTTTACTTCTGTTTATCTATAGTTTCTTTTGAGATATTTTTAAAATACCACTGAATGGAAACATTTTTTCAATGTTTTTCGTTCATATTCGTTCATTCCTTACTCGTCCGTCAACATCGTCGCACCCATTTGTTCTTGTTGCGTCATGCGTCGTATTCGTTTGTTTAGGCAACGCTGGCAACGTGCAAAACCGGAAAAGAGAGGGAAAGTTTAAAAACAGTAATAAATGTTTCAGAGGTTGGTAGCTAGTATTTAAACTTTAAAGAGTGCGTCATTTATAATTTTGATTATCTCATGATTTACGGGAATTTTGGATTATTAAACTTGTGTTCAGTAATGAAAAAGAAACGTATATATGTATTTCTTTTTAATTACTGCTTAATTACTTGTAGCACCAAAAACTGATTACAAAAAATAGAAGCTGTAGGTAAGACTTTTTATGAAAATCAGTTTGCATTTGAAACATTTTTTTAAAGTCAAAAACATATGAAAACTTTAGCAACAGAAATGTAATAAAATATATTTTTGAATGGACATGAAACTTAGGTTTCGTAATTGTAAAAGAGCCAAGTGCTGTTGTGACTGTGGTGACTATTACAGATTGATTTAGTTTCAAATTGTGTACTTAATTTTTGTATTTTCTATTCCAGCCACATCTTCTCAACCCGAACTAAAAGAGACACCAACAAACACAGACATTAAACCCGTGCATAACGGGGTTGAATCCACTGTTGTTCAACCAACACCTATTCCAGGTACTGTACCTTCTCAACCTTCTAACATAATATCGGAGAATGGCTTTCCTATAGCAGCAACAGCAGAAGAAGTTAAAGAGAGGTGCCCACCTAAAGCCATGGTCAAACCTCAAGTACTTACGCATGTTATCGAAGACTTTGTAATACAAGAATCCTCCGAACCATTTCCAGTTACAAGAAGCAGTTTGCTTGGTGACATTAAGCCTACTCAATCATCTAATGATAAAGAATCGGACGAACCACCTCGTAAGTATGACATTATGTAATCGAAAGGAAATAACTAAAGGATTTATTGTAATTTAATCCAATTACAGTTTTTTTAATTAATTTAAATTTAATATTTTTAATTAATAATTTAAAGGTAAGAAACGAGCTACTTCACCATCATCTTACAGCAACGGATTAAATGGAAAAGGAGAGATGGCCAAATGCGAAGCATGCGGAACGGTTGACCTTAGGGCCAAATTTAAGAAAAACAAACGATTTTGTTCTGTGGCCTGTTCAAAAAGGTGAGAATTTATGCATACACAGTTTTATTTTTCATGTTTAAGCGGTATTATGAACTATAACTGTATACTTTATTTATTTATTTGCCATTACAGTGGGAAATATAAATCCGATGACAAAAAGAAGTGGGACAAGTCTGAAAGTATGGAAGTCGACGTGGAATCAGGTGCCTCTGGTGCTGAAAGTAGTCTTAGTCCAAATGCCGCTGAAGACGATACACCAAAAATTGACCCCATTAAATGGAGTGTAAGTATAAATGTAATAATAATAATAATGATTTTTTTATAGATGATAAACAAGTAATTTTGATATTTTGTCAATGGCGTATTACTATATATATTTTTTTAGATAAAGGCATTAGCTACTCTGATTAAATAGAAAACTTGTAAATACATTTTTAGAATGCTCGTTACCCTCAAAAAATTTTGGTAATATTTCATCGATGGAATGTCTGGAATTTTAAAGTATTTGAGAAAAACATATTTTTTTGAAAAGGACACAAAACTTTTAACACTAGCAAATCTCTATCTTTTTTTAATTTCGTCTACAGAACTACTACACTATACCATCAATGGTTTTAAAGCTTTCATGGCCCACGCTGATATTTAAAGTACATTGTCTTTTTGAGTTGTTATGTCGTGGCCTATCTACCTGTTCGTCCCCAGTTACAAACTTACATTGGCACTCCCTTAGCTAGGAATCTTTGATCTGTTGTTCTCGGGCTAAGTTCTATGGGGGCGGACTCGTTATCAGAACCCCTAAACCTGCCATCATGTTCATTTCCGTTCTTGTTGTTCGTTCTAAGCCCGCTGTGGACGAAAACGTTCTTCAGACAATGGTGGTCCTCCGAAATGCTCCATAGTGCCCTCTGTAACTGGTTGCATTCAATACAGTGGTATCTCTGCGAAAGCTTCGCTGCAACTGAGGTCGTTACTCACATATTTCTGCCAAAATAATTGAAATTGTTCATTATCGATCTCATACATCACAATATTACACACATAATATAAAAATTAGGACAAGTAATAAAAACACTTAGTATGGCAAATAATAGAAGCTGACTATGTGGGACTGACAGCAGCCTGTGTAGTCAAAAATGTCAAGTCAAACAGAATTATACAGAATGGATTTGAAGTATATATTGTGTTTCATTTAAGATATTTTCTATTGTTCTATGCAATATGCAACAGAATATTTAAACATTTGTGCTGGACAAAATGCAGGAATTATCATAAAATTGACGGATTCTTAAATCAATGTCTCAATATAGTTTTCGAAGTTGACCTATTCTTCAAAAAATTAGTTCCTGCTTTTGGTTTTTATAATCAGGCGATTGTTGTTGACCGATTCTGCAATTGTCTGTGTTCACCTGGCTGTAGTCTTATGAAAATGACTTGGTGTCTTGCAAAATGTACAGGCTTATAGCATATGGATGATTTTGTCAAACACACGTACGAGGGGGAGTCCCAAAAATTACTAGAATTCGTGGCAAAATTGATTCCCCACTTATTGACTCCTGATAGAAAGACAGCTCGTGTCGCTGCTTGCCGTGACTTGTAGACTGTAGACAACATATCAACTTCGTACGATGCACTTTTACTTAGCAGAAATCAAAATTTCTATGCCGCACGCTATTGTCGAATATCAACAATTTTTAAAAATCGAGATCAAAATAGTCCTCACACAAAAATTGTCACATGGGCTCAATACGATCGTCTCAAGTGACACCACTTAGCAGACTTACTCAGAAGGAGTTACACATATGAGTAACTAAATATTACTCATATTGAGCACAGCAAATCTCGTCCGGTTATTTTTCGTACTTCCGTAATCGACTTCACAGCAATGCTCTGAGGAAAACGTCCCAATAATAGAGAGATCTGGATTGTCAGTATCCACGTTTAAGATTTCATTTTTTTTCTTTAGACGTAGTGGCTCGTATAAATGCCTAAAAGCGGTTTTCCACTAAACGAACAAAATAAAAACAAAACACGAACTTATGTCGAATAAAACAGAACTGTACAGTTACTTTTTTTCCAAGGACTTCAGTATAAACCAGTCATAACTAAGAATAAAAAAATCTTCTCTAAACATGTTGGTTGGTTATTGGAAAAATTGTGTTCTGACTTCCTCGTGACTACCAGTGGAAAAGGACCTAAAACAAAAAAAATCCCGCTTGATGGAAACAAGAGTTTTGGGTTTGTTTCAGTTTTGTTTTGTTTTTCAGGTTCTAGAAAACACAAACACGACGTAAACTCAACTGTCCTTTTAGTGGAAAACTGCCATAAAAGATGGACTAAACGAAACATGAGTATCGGTCAGCAATAAAACTGCATGTTTTTATTTACGGGTCGAAGTGACAAATCGGTTGTGTTAATATGAACTATTTTTTCTTTACAGGTGCAAGAGGTGTTCGATTTCATAAAAAATCTCCCGGGATGTTCGGATTACGCGGAAGACTTCTTAATACAAGAGATTGATGGACAAGCCCTTATGTTGTTGAAGGAGGATCATTTAATGACCGCCATGGCAATGAAATTAGGTCCCGCGTTAAAGATCGTCGCAAAAATAGATGATATGAGGATTGACAAAGAGCCTCCCAAACAGAATTAAAACATAGTGTAAAGTGGAAAACTTATGTATATGAAATATTTATCTCATTTTTCAAGACTGTTAAGAATCTGACTTTGATTTAAAACCGGTGGTGTATTACATTGTTCGTTTTATCGGAGTAAGAGACTAGATTATTAATTTAAAAAAAATTGTTTATTCGTATTCTGTAAATATTTGTACATTACAACTTTTATATTAAAGTAGTTTTAATTGTACAGAAAAGCTGTCTTAAGTTTATATAAATAGTAGCAAATGTTTTGATGTAATCAAAGTATCGATAAAAACTTAAAGTTACTGTGTAGCGCCACAGTAGTTTATAAATTTACTGCGACATACTAATTTATTATTCTTGTGCAATGTTTATTTACGAAATCAATGTTAGTTTCTAATATAGATATTATCCGATGATATTTGTTGCTATTATACTGCCACTAATGATAATAAAATTTGTAATTTCTACAATTGTCATTCTTTATCTCCTTCGCTGAAACTGTTTCTTCGGATTAATTAAGGAGGTTTATCGGGTACAGAGGTACGTCTAAAGTCTAACGAGAGTTCCTGCAGATTCGCTAGTAACTAAAGTAGTACGCTTTTAGATTTGGCAACGTTGCACTTGGCTGGCTTTGTCATACATGCGAATTTCAAATAATACGCTACTTCGAGAACCGCGGCATTGCCACTATCACGCATATGGAGGTTAAGTTAGTCGACGACAGCAGTTTGAAGGACAATTATTATAAATTATGTATCTTACAAGTACCTAATCAATTTCTACGAGCTGTCATACGATTCCTTAGATATCGGTTTCCTATTTATGCAAGTTGCTGTGGAAACTGTTCGTTAATTGTTGCACATTCTAAGTGGAAAGACCAAAAAAATCTGCATTGTCATGACTCCGTACTAAATCGTGAAAAATTATTTTATATTTATTTCTCGTCTCTTAGGTATCCAAACTAGTCATAATTTTTTTTGAGGATTTTCTTATTAATATAAGCTATATTAATTTTTTTATTAATATTTGATCGTCAATTCCAAATCAGATAAACCTCCTTAACTGATTAGAATTATTTTAAAATATTACATTTCTTTATTAACATTAGGCCCAATTTTATGAAAAGGAATTAATTAACTGGTCAGTGCCCTGTTTTTTTAAGTACTTTTCAACTTTTCATCCTAATTATTTTTCGCTTTTTGGGCTGTTTTCTGTTTCATGATGTGTCAGCGAAATGTTGAAAAGCAAAGAGTGCAAAGCTTTTCTGTTTTATTAAGTAGTCTGCACTTTCTCATTTTCAATTAGGTACCGATAAACAAAAAGTGAAGATTAATTTTGTTTCTTGACGAATCTACAATACCTTTCAAGTTGTACTTTTCAAAATGACATTCGGAAAAGTCAATGTGACATTTTAAAAGTAAACGTAATTTTCTAATCAGCTTTGGAGTCATTTGAAGTATCTAATATAATACCTATCTCAGTGCAGGTTAACGTGTAAACTTCAAAAGAATGTTATGTTAGTTGTTACTATTACTAGTGTTACTATTATCCGAAAATAAGGTTGCGTGTTATATAAGCATTAACTGCAAAGTCTTAGTCGAGTGGTCTAATATTTTATCATTTATCTCAAACAGTTCAGTATATATACAGGGTGGTCCACTTTTTTTTTATCAAACTTAAGGAATCAATACATTATCAAAAAATAATGTTAGTTTGCTAAATAAACTATACCCGACAAATGTTTACTTTTTGAGATACTGCGCGTTAAAGTTTCCCGAATAAAAAAATATTTTTCGAATTTTTCTGTAGGTGATGAGGTATCACCCATAAGATTTTTATAAATGATTTGGCACTGTACGTGTGATCTTTGGCGAATTTTTCATTTTTTTTACTTTACCAGTGACGGAGAAAATATGGGTCTCCATTGCTTTAGTAAAAAAATATTAGTACGCCACTGGCTTTAAATTTAAAAAACAATATTTTTTGGATTCTCCGTTTAATTTGGGACAAAAAATTATCCTTGAAAGTTTTTCGTAACTAGTATCATTTTCAAGTAAAATTTATTTATTATTACTATTACAATAGACCTACAAATTGCAATTGAATTAACGACAATAAAATAATTACTGCATCAATTCAATAATCAATATTTTAATAAAACTATTGAAAGTAATTACAGCTGCATAACATCCAACGAAGTTGTTCGAAATGCCTGCCTGCTGCATTAATACACATTTCACATCTTCGTATTAAATAATTTATCCCCGTGATGATTTCATGTGGCCTCTGCTTGAGATTATCAGAGGCGTCTATTATTCTTCTCTGCAACTGATTTCTGTCTTCAATTGGTACAGAGTAAACATCATCTTTCAACGTATCCCACACATAGTAGTTGAGGGGGTTAAGATCTGGTGATCTAGGAGGCCAAGGCACCGGCCCCTCCACATTAAACATCGGTTCATATGGCAAACGTCCTATCCAGCGGTTCCGATAATTTGCATTCATCCAGTTGCGAACTATTTGGCCAGAGTGAGCTGGAGCTCCATCCATTTGGAACCAACTGCGATATCTTTGGTTTAAGGGAATATCTTCTAGTAATTGAAATAAGTTATTTTCCAGAAAATTAGCAAATGATACTGAATTTAGCCTTGGAGGTAATACATAAGGTCCACAAATATTTCCACCCATCACACCTAACCAGATATTAAAACTAAATTCTTGCTGGTATGATCGGCGTCTCACTTCATGAGGATTTTCATGGGCCCAAATATGACTGTTGTGATAATTAAATGTGCCTCTTCTTGTAAAACAAGCTTCATCGGTCCATAAAATATTTCGAATAAATTCATTGTTATACTGCCAACGGTTTAAAATCCAGCGACAAAAGCTTAACCTTTTTTCAGCATCTCCTGGATGTAGATCTTGTACGGGATTGAAGTGATATGCACGTTTACGGAAATTGCGATAGCAACGCCAAACAATCTTGAAGAATATCGAAGGCGTCTTACGATTTGAGAAACTCTCGACTTATCAGATTTTTATGTACACTTGTATTAGAATTAGGCAAATTATGTTTAGGCAAGTAAAACATAATAAATAATAAATTCGCATGGTAATATGTCCACGTTATTGTATAGAAATAAGTAAATAAATTTTACTTGAAAATGATAATAGTTACGAAAAACTTACAAGGATAATTTTTTGTCCCAAATTAAGCGGAGAATCCAAAAAATATTGGTTTTTAAATTTAAAGTCAGTGGCGTACTAATATTTTTTTACTAAAACAATGGGGACCCCTATTTTCTCCGCCACTGGTAAAGTGAAAAATTTATAAGAATATTACGGGTGAAACCTCATCACCTAAAGAAAAATTCGAAAAATATATTTTTTTTCGGGAAACTTTAACGTGTTGTATCTCAAAAAGTAAACATTTGTCGGGTATAGTTTATTTAGCAAACTAACATTATTTTTTGATAATGTATTGATTCCTGAAGTTTGATCGAAAAAAGTGAACCTAGTTTTTATTAAATTATTGCTGTGTGTTTTTTATCATTTTGACCAGCGGTCAAACTAGAACCTGATACCTAAGAAATATAATTCCCAATTAGAAGACAAAAGGTTCAAGAAGTTTTCCATATATATATATATGTATATAATAATGCTGTAACGGAACTACTTTTGGAAAACCTTTAATACTTATTCATACCTACTTTTTCAGATGATGAAAAATTAAAGCTACATTTCAAATTTGAATGAAATTGTCTGTCGGTTTTTTTTAAATTTAAAACAATCAAATATTTCTGAAATTTTTAACATCCTCTATCTCAAAAATTAAGACTTTCAAGACATTTGTTTACAGTAACTCTCTTTGTCGACTTGCCACGTTGAATCTGTCTTTAAAATTTGGCCAAGTATTTTAGTTACACCTTGTACATAATATTTATTCATACCCTCAAAACGTATTCTCTGCAGAATTATTTCTTTTATAAGTAGTTCATGGCGTTTTTTCTTTAGTCTGTTTATGAATCACATTGTACGAAAATTGTTCCAGCGAATTATTTTGAATGGAAAAAGTAGTTACTGTTACAATATACATACCTACTTAATGAAAAATCTTTTATATTGAACTTTTGCAAATAGACAATACTCTTTAAAAAAATCTTCAAAATGTATAAACATCATTTTCTATATTATAAAATTTATGTTCATATACCAATAATAAGGTTGAAGATAGTCAGTCTACTTTGTTTTTTTTTTTAGAAATCATTAAATTTGTAAAATCGATTGCCAGCAAATTTGGGACATTTTATTTTCGAACAACTTCAAATAAAATCATTGTGTGTTATATAAAAGAAGAGCACTTTGTTACGGGCTTATTTTTTTTCTTACTATTTTATTTAAATTTATATTAGTCCCTATTAAAAATAGCTAGGTATTTAGGTAAATTAGGGTATTTAAGTATTTTCTATTTTAAACAAATATTATGGTATGGTTTAATTTGTATTTTTCCCAAAATATTTCAATTTGTTCATTAAATTATCGTCGGTAGGTAAATATAAAGTTCCCTGTCGATATACGGCCGAACGGACTTTTTCTTTCCTTTTTTTCTTGGTCTCAGGCATTTCTTACTTCCTTCTAGGCACTTGGTCGCGAGAGAATTGTCGACCTAGCAGCGTGTGTTCTCGTTACAATAAATATCGTTTTTGCAGATCTTGCTGCATTTTGTGGGCAAAAATTTGTTTTGTCAGTTCTGGTGAATCCAGTGTCAACCGTTGTTGGTTGGATTTGTGCCCATAAAATCCGACATAAGGTACCATTCACCACGAGGCCGCCCTACAACAAAGGCCTCGTCTTCGTAATCGTCCTCGTACTCGCACTCATCCTTGTTTTAATTTCATCTCATTATATTCGCACTCTCACCCTCAACGTCACCGTCTTCGTCGCTGTTAGTGTGCTGGGTGTTTTCCTACTTCATCCTCATATACCGGGTGATTCATGGCCAGTGGAAGTCCAAGGTATCATAACCCCGGACCTTGGTTAAACAACGCAGGCTAAAAGGTGCATAATCGGCCAATATTTATATCTAAATTGATTTAGCGATTGTAGCCTTTAGGCACCGGCCATTTAGATAAATTAAAGTTACCGTTTGTATAGTTACTTTCTTAGGGATTTTATTTGTACCTTTTTCCCGTTTTTGTTTTTTTGTACTGTAAGGTTTCGGCGTCTCTCCAGCCTTCTTGCGTATTGTCCATCGGGTTGTAAAACGGGTGGCGCCTTAAGAGAATTATTTTCAGTTATATCAGCCCCACCCCCGTTGCTGAGCTGAGCTAGGGCCAACCCTATAGTCGGAGAGAGCCTTATTGTCCTTGGAAAGGAAAATCTATTAAAATTTTATTTTACCACCCACAAGCGGGTAGCAACTTACGATACAGTATGGAGAAATTGAAAAATTAAAGTAGGACGATTGCTTTCAAAGTAATATGAAAATAAATTTTCATTCTGAAGAAGTTTTTATAAGGAAATTTTTTGATATGCAAAAAAGGCAGTTTATCTACACAGTTAATAATTGTTGTGTTCTTGACAAGGCCTACTTAATTTTTTAGAAATAAAAATATGTTGCAGATTATTTTTTAAACAAGCAAAACTGTTAAATTTCAACACTTTTTTTTTATTGACACCAATGATTACGAGGATATGTGCCCACATAGCACAGATATATCCTAATAAAGAAGTTTTTAGGACTTCCGTAATGGATTCTACTAAGAAAAATAAAATTGCTGAAACATTTCCAACTATTTACAAATAAAACTGATGTACCTAATGTAAAAGTGTTTATAGGTTTGCAAGAAATTTACAACAAATTATATAATGGTCACCCAACAACTTTACGTTTATTGTAAATCTGTAGATATTATTCTTACTACAACATTTCTTTACAATTTGTTGCAATATTTGTTAAGACTTTACTAAAAACTTCCGTAGCAAGTTCAATACATTTGTAATTTTAAAGTGATGAGAATCCGTGACATTGCTACACAAATCTAAACATACAGACCTGCAAATAACACCGTTTTTCTCAAGAATGGCTGTCTGCAGGCGATTTTCTCAATAGATAATATTTTTTTTAAATAAAACGACCGTTTCAATGTTGCTGCCCATTTAAAAAAAATACGACTACTGCGTAAAAGTTTTGACCGCTAAAAGGGGGAGGTAACTGGAGAAAACTATCACCCAGTATATCGATTTGACTAAAGCTTTCTGAAATCATAGTCCAAATAAATGTGGCAAATTTGAATGTGATCGGTAAAAGGGTTATGAAGATATAAATTAAATTAATTTTATTTGTGACAACTTTGAAGGACTGCAACTCAAAAATCAAAAATTTTTTATTTAACTTTTATTCGTAGATCGTATTTATTTATCGTCGTGAATATGCAGTCAAACGTTGTCGGTGAAATTTGCGGACACCCTGTATAGAATGGTGGACAGGCAGGACATTTAAACTAGAGTGAATCAAAAAGGTTTCAATTTACTTTATTCCTTCGATCTATGGAGATCGACGCACCGTTCTATATTATTGTGAGCGGGATTCGACATTTTGCATTAACTTTTCTACATTTTATAAAAAAAAAGTAGTAGGTACTCTGCGAGGAAACTTCTCACTTTATGTACAAAATGCGGTTTTCTGGTAAATGATATAAAATATTTAGAGTGATGTTGCATGGGTACCTATGTATATTGTATATTGCTAAAAAGCTTGAACAAATTATTTTTTAAACTAATTATTATTTGCTAATCTATAATGAAATTGATGTATATATTTTGACACCCTGTATACTTATTTAAAATGAAAATGTTTCCTGATATATTTACGGCAATGGTTTTAGTTAATTTATAACAAATAATCCTTCATCAAAGTTTAACCAAGCATTTATATATAAGCGCCTTGTAGGTATATATTTATTTCAATTTTTAAGTCTACCAGTAAAAAATTTTACAAAGTAATTTACAGGCGTCAGTAAAGTGAAAGCATGTTGCAAATGGAATTAAGACGCTTTTAGTCGCATACTAGAGTTGGTAGGTACCTCCAGCTCATAACTCTCTGCCACAGATAGTTTTGATTTACTGCCTACAAAAATCAGTACATCTTCATTTTTTATTTTATGCAACCAAATTAACAAGTAAAATTGCGGGGGGCCTCTTTTCCCAATGACGGAGTGACTAACGGGACCATCTTCAAAGAGGTGAGTAGGAAGTGTTTCATAATAATATTATTTATAATTTAAAATAAAATCTATATTACATCCTGATTATCTTACAATCATAGGTACTTGAAACGATTATTTTTAACTGGGGATAACAAGTATTTATCATATTTAGTAACATAACCTTTACATATTGGGCTGTGCAGGCTAATTATTACGGTATTACGTATTTTGACGATGACTCACAACAGTAGTATCATACCCAAATTATTTTTATATTAAACGTTCTGCATGAATGATTTATTGGGCTACTAAGTTCACATTTTAAAATTCCCGCGTTTTTATATGACAAATCTAGTTGACATTTTTTCTATTTTTCATGACAGAGGGAGCTATTTTTACTACTCGCATTTTCATTTTCCGTTTGCCGTTTAAAAAAAATAGTTATTCGATGCCGGTCGTGTGTCTTGCTGCCTTGGTCCATGTTGTACAGTAATGGTAGACTAGGTTTGTGATCTGATATTATCATGGAAATCTCTCAAACTGTAAATTTATATATAACATATGTTGAAAAAGAAGGCCCATTTTTGAAAGTGTGGGGCCAAACAGAAAAAAACAATTCGATATATGTGGAACAGTTTCTTTTGGGGGCCAGTCCCCAGTTCGATTTAGGTGTAGGCAAAATTTCCGTAGACAGCTTACAGGCAGGCACTTTAGTTTGTGCTAAATATAAAGATAATAAATATTATAGAGCTAGAATAACAAATGCCTCATTTTTGACTGAGGGTTTTGTTGAGGTTAGCTTCATAGATTATGGTAATAAAGACTTGGTACCTTGTGCTAATATTCGAAGTTTGCAAAATTTTCCATCTTCATTTATATCTGTGCCTCCACTAGCAACAGGATTTATATTCGCAGAGGCTCATTGTCCAGGTGGAGGGGAATGGAACGATACCATTTTGGAGAATATTTCAAAAGAAATTAAGTACAGAGAGGTTCAGTGTACATTAGTCACCCAAGCTACTCAATATTATCTAGTAAAGCTATATGTTGGAGGTAGCGACTTATGTGGCCTGTTGATTAATCGAGGACTTATGCAACCCATTTCGTTGCAAGCACAGCAGGCAGTTTTATTAAGCATGAGTATGCAGCGATCTAATTTGTTACCATCTCAGGCTGCACCAACAGTAGCTACAGGAATAAATACTTATAAAGCTTGTACATTGGAACCTGGTTGCCAGTATCCGGTCTATGTTTCATATGTAAACGATGGACCATGTCATTTTTCGGTGCAGCTGAAACAGACTGAAGAAGTACTAGTAATGCTTATGAATGATATAAACACGATTACTTTAAGGCTTTTAGAAGATGTTCCAATTCCTGGTACCATTTGTCTTGCACGCTGTCAAGAAGATGGTAACATTTGTAGAGCCGTTGTTACCAATGAAGTTGATAATCAATTTAAGGTGAGTGGTACATGTTCCTTTTACATTGTGTGTAATTTTAAAGTAAAAAATTGTGAAAATAATGGCAGTTAATTTTCAGTATAATTTTATATCTTGGGCAGATATAATAGTTTAATGATTGAAAAATATTCATTTGAAGAATTTCTTTGATAGGTTATGTTATCATTAAAGTTAATTTATAATAACTAATAAACTGAAGGATAAAATAGCGGAATAACTACTTACCTTTGAACAATTTTTAGTGCTTCAAAAGAATATAAGTACACATATTATAGTTATACATTTTATTTATTTTCAAAATTATATGTTTGAAGAGAAAAATCTTTATTTTTGCTTATTAACGGACGGAAAATAATAGATAAGATGAATTTTATCTTTTTGAAACGTTCTTCATTTCTAAAATTAAAGATTAATTTTATTGGATAACAGTAGTTACATAAACAGGAAAGGGAAGTACCTATCTAATCAATTTTTTTTGAAAATTTTAATTGGAATAGTCTGTGTTTTTATCAGTATCCGTATTTATCTATTATTACTATACAGGGTGATTCAGTCATAATGTCATTAATTTGAATAGCAGATAGAGAAAAATGAGTACAACACGATGGCGTGATTAAAAAAAAAAATTAAATGCATATTTAAGCTGAAAAAAATTGTTTTCAAATCATTATTTAACCCTCTTTTCAGGCTGTTACTGACCGGCTAACGTTAGCCGGCTACGATATGAACAAAGCGACCTAGATGCAATGTTGCCATATTTATATATTTTCGCACATATAAAGACAATAAATAAACGGCTTGCTCACGTCAGCCAATAATAATTTAAAATGCTATAAATTATTTTTTTATAATTATGCAATCAACATATTAAATTCTTATTGTTGCCCAGCAAGAACCTCGAGGAGGTCTGAGCATGACTTGCCAAAAGTCATTAACATCATAGATAACAATATAGATTAACATCATAGTGATAATTTTTTAATTTGCTGTAAGCCTTCTACTAAAAATTGAAAGTAACGCGGCCCATTCAGATGTACAGGCAGAAAATGCGCCCCAATTAAACGATCGCCATATACTCCTGTCCATACATTGACACCCAACCTCCTCTGAAATCTAAATCGACGAGTAGTGTGCGGGTTTTCATCTGACCAAATGTGACTATTATGGCTGCAAAGAAATTAGCTCTGTTTCACTTTAAATAAAATTTAATATTGAAATTACAAAACCCCAAGTGTTCAAATAATTTAAATCTCATTTCATAACCATTTCAAATTCATTACAGAAATAATGACGTAAAAAACCAACACTCACTAGATAAATTATAAAGAGGGTGAAATGTATGTAGTATTTAAATATTGACTGTAAGTAATAGAATATAAAAATACAATCGTATGGAGACAAATAAACAACTCGGTACGTATTTCCGACCTAGGTTAACCTGTGTCGAGGTCAATAACCTTCTAATTTGCACGTATGCACTTTAGTAGGATCATATTCCATGCAAGGTAGAGTGAAAAGTGGTCGGTCTTTTATCAAAGGAAAATCGTGTCATTAATGAATAGGGATGATTGTTTTCGAATGTACGGTTATTACAATTTATCATTTTTAATATTATTAACGTTTTCACCAAAGTTTACATAATAAATGTAAACTTTAGTGTAAATCTAAACTTTGGTGTAACCTAGGTAGGCATTTATTGTTTTTGAGAAAGCAATACTTATGTTTTTTACCTGTTTAAAATGCCAGCACGAGTAAAACAGCATTCATCCATCCAGAGCACTTTGTTAATAAAGTTCTGCTGCACTTAGGAACCAATTGCAAAATTTAAGACGATTGGGGAAATCGGCTACTTCTAAAGCTTGAACTTTTTGAAAATGTGTTATGTTAACTCTTTTGCGGGAAAAATGCGGGAGATATGGAGGGTGGTAGATTTGAATAAATGCTTGAAATTGTTAGGTAATGGTTTTGTAACCATGTGTAGTGTATTTTGTATATTCGGGTATTTAGTGTGCCGACTTTTTTTATTTGATAAAATACAGTGTGCCTACAAACCTCTGCTTTATTTATTTTCTTTTAACAAAAGTTAACTTCGAGAAGTCGGGCTTGTTAAAACATTTTGCACTAAATTATTAAAATTAGTTATAGTAAAATGCAGGATGATCCTTTATTTACTTGCATTTTATTGGTTTCATACATATGTATCCCTATACTAAAGCGGATTAATTAAATGTGAACACAGATTATGATGTGAACTTGGCAACGCTGTTCGCTTCAGTTGAAGATTTGTTTGTGACATTACGTTACAAAATTTTCCGAGCATCCGGGCATCTGGCAGGGCCGCCTTTTTAGCGGGAATTATGGGTTGATTTCCTTTATTTTTAAAAGTCGAATAAAATTTTTTTTTTCCTATTTTCTGTCTATTAAATCTCCGAATACGTGATTAAAATTAATGACATTATGACTGAATCACCTTGCATACAACTCAGACAGAAAACCTCAATTCAGAAAAAATTGAAATAAGTAAATTTGTATATTCAGTCATCTAAAGAAGCAGTTTCCTCTGAAAAAATATCTTATTTATGTAATAATTTATTAGGAAAATATAAAGTAGTATGCAAATATTAAAATATAGTTCTTTATTTCTTTTTTTTTTGGGGAGGATACTTGCTAGCTTGTTTTTTTGTTTATTATACATCGGTCTATTTCTGCTACTATGGCTAAACACCAACGGCAGGAAACGAGTTACCCCCAACCTGTAAATTTCGCCGAACACCCACTTTACCATAGGGTGGGGATCACTCACTTGCCTAACATTGTTCAGACAAGAATCCAATGGTTTTACATCATATCTGAGGGATGGTATATCTTTATATACAAACCTCACTTAAATTTATATAGCTTCTGTGAAAACACCAACATACAGGCCACTAGAAGGTGGAAGAGCATTGCGAGCCTTCTCGGGATGGTCACATATCTAAGTACTAAACCGAGATCAGTGTTGCTTGACTTCATATCAATGACATGAATGTCAAGTCACTAGGCCGCACTCGCCCCTTGGGAACACTTGGATTAATTTATTATATTTTATTTGTCATGGGTTTTTGCGGTATCAAATATCAAGATTTCACTAAATTTTCAGCATACTTCTACGAAAATATAAGTATATTTGTTCACATAATTTTATAATATGATATGCTATCTGATATCTAATGATACCAATTGAAAGGTATATGTAGGTGTACAAATGGTTGTTTTTTTTCTGGATTATTTATTTTATTTCAGGTATTCTATGTTGATTTTGGCAACTATGAGGTAGTACCATTAGATGCTCTTTATCAAATTCCATTCAAATATGTCATCCCTAGAGTAATGGCGATTCGATTTTCCTTAGCCGGGGTAGAAAAATCAACTGTAACCCTTGAAATGCAGTGTGCTTTTAAACAATTTGTCGACAATCGATTATTATACATGAAGGTTCTTCCAACCCCAACTAGAATGGCCATACCTAAATGTGAACTGTGGGATCCAGAAACAAAGACCAGTGCTTTGGATGTTGTAAATCGTGCAGCACAAAATGCTTACCCTGAACCTGTTTCGCTTACCAGAGGCTTCAGCCAACTTGTAAAAGTTAGCTATGTATATAGCTGCAGTAGATTTTATGTCCAACTAGTTAGTAAAGAAAACGAACTTTTGAAACTTATGCTAGACTTACAAGCATCTTGTCAGACAAATGAATCTATGGATCCAAGTACCCTTAAAGTGGGTCTACCGTGTTGTGCTTTATTTGAGTCAGATCAGCAATGGTATAGGAGTCAGATAGTGGAAGTATTAGGTGACACCATTAAAGTTCGTTATATTGACTATGGAAATGAAGAGGTAGTCCCTTGTGCTCAACTGAAAATAATAGATGGAGAGCAGTTAACTGTCCTTAGACCTCAAGCAATAGAATGCTGTTTAAATGGTTACCAAAATATGGATGAGGACCTTCAGAGAGATGGTTTCCTTGAAGAATTAATTTTAGAAAGACAGTTTACAATGAAAGTTGCCGAAATGACTAACAAAAAAGCTCTGGTAGAGTTATTTGATGACTCCGACTATAATATTGCCTCTCTTCTGTTAGACAAATTGGCATCTGCCAAGTCCCAGGTTAGTCCAATGTTGGTACAGGCCGGTAATAAAATAGAACATCGGAAGTCATTTTCCAACCAAAATGGTCCCAGGGAACAACATTTTCGACAGGACCGTAAACCTGGACGGTAAAGTTGTTTACAGTACAGACTATTTGAAATGTTATTTATTATTTTTCAGAACGAACGATAGAAATGAAAACACTTGGAGGCAAGATAAAAAAGATTTTCGGTAAGCTATTGAGGATGTATTTTAAAGGGTTCCAAAAAAAGAAAATAGTTCAATTGTTAATCTAATAGGTTTCACTTTTCTGTTAGCTTTCAAGGGATGTCTAAATGATAATTTTAAAAAAATTTAAATGAGAATTGATTTAACGGTTTGTATTTCAAATAGCATTCTTGAGAATTATAAAAGGTTTTACATTTATTTTGAATAATAAGCACATGTGTTACATCTAAAATTTAAAATAAATATTTTTGTAGAACTAACGATAGAAATTCAAACGAAACGAATAACGATAAAAATTCTTGGCGTCAGAATAACAAAGGATTTAGGTAAAAGCATTTTATATTATCATATTTTAAATTAATTCATATTTAACTTTAGCCCAAATAGTGAAAGATTTAATAGAGATAAGAATCGAAACAGGAACGAATGGAATAACAAGGAAAATGTAAACACTGACAACTGGGATACAGCTAATAGTAAGCCTCAGGAGAATGATGACTGGGGAACACCAGCTAATAATGCAGGTTTCCAGAATAATTCTAGAGAAAATGACTTTGGTCGCAACAAAGGCAGCAGGCAAGAATTTTTTTAAATTGTGAACACCCAATTATTTCAACTGTTCAAATTTACAGATTCAATAAAGACAGCTGGAATTCTGGTGGTCAAAAACCTGGAGGATTTAAGAAAAAGAACGATTTTAGGAAGTAAGTATATACTACTATAGTGTCAAAAATACAATAGTCTAGTTTCTAATTTTTTAAATAATTTTTGAGAAAAGATTTATGTAAAATATTTAATATATATTTTAAATTTTTTTGATTTTCAATTGTTTTGTGAAAAAAAAGGATCCACTTAAGCAACTGTTATTGAGCGTCCAGACCACATAATAAGTAACTACATAATTGCCAATGTAAATATAAAAATTAATATAAATTCTTAATTTTGAAACGGGCAATGTAGGGACTTTATTCTTGAATTATAGGGAGTAGAAGGAACCAGAGAAAGGGGACGTGTCTAGTGAAACTCATTAATCGGTATTCTTGAAAGGTGTTCTATTGAGTAATGATAGAAGAATTGTTCCCTATTTCTTCTACTGATATTTTCGGGGGAACAGGCAGGGATCATTAAACCTAACCCTATATTTTTTGACATGTTTCACAAATTACGAATTCCGCAAACTGTATAATATTTCCAATTATTGTTTTGTGGTGATATCCTTCGAGAAATTTGAGGAAACGTTCGTATAATTTATGTTTACTTGAAGGATTGTACAATACACGAATAAAATAATAATAGAATAAAATGGATCTGCCCTAATACAGTAATATAATATTTGTAAGTTCTTCCCAGCTAGCCGTCATTTTCTCTAGTTCAGCTGGGTGTTAACTTTCCAGTATACATTTGTTTTTTACGCTCAATATATTCTATTAGTATTATTAGAAGTCTTTTTGTTTAGAACTTACTGGATTTAGCTTCGGTTTTTTATTAATTTCCATTTCCTTTTTTTTTTTAGACTGCACCTGACTGACAGACAAATAACAATAACTCTAAAGTAGCACTTATTTCATGACTAGCTCATCACTAGTTTTCATTGTACCGCTTATTTACTGCTTTCTGATTGGTTGGTACATTTGACAACATTGTTCCTCGTTCTTCACTTTCATGGCTCGATCCCTTTGTGTCGAGAATACAGTATGAATTTTCTGATAGAACAGTAGTAGAGCGAAATGAGGGAACGTTCCCCAGGGAGTATTCTATTCTCTCACCGTCAAGAATCGAGCTCCAGATGTCTGATCATTCCCTCACTTTAATATTATTTTGAGGAATTTAAATGAAATGTCAATAAAGTAATTGCCCTATTTAATAATTTTATTTTATAAATGTTTTGTTTATATAAAGTTTATATAGAATTTAACTTATGAATATGGAATATAACCCCATCATAAAAATGATTGCAACTGTTTATAAAAAAAAACTTTGAGCTTGAAAATTTTATCTAACAAAAATAAACAATACATGAAGGTGTATACATGTGGCCTATTTAAAATTTGATACACCTAAATAACATCTATGTTTATTTATGTATACCTTGGGGCCATATTTTGTAAAATGAAAAGTAACAAAAATAATCTAATCTTTGTCCACTTTTGAATAGAAAAAGATACTTTGCCTCGTTTATCTGAAATGAAGTGTTTTTTTTTATATAATCAGGTATTCCCGCCACATTTAAATTAAAATAAATACAGTAAAATCTTACCCCTAAGCTAGACACATTTTTTTCCTGAAGGGACAAAAACAAATAAAAGTGAATATTCATCATGATATGATGATATGAATCATTAAAACGTGCTCCTAACTCTTTAAGATCAATTTTTGCTGTCAATCAATAATACCAGAACTTCATATTTCAACAGTTAAGGTGCAAAATGGGCTGCTAGGAATTTCCGATTTCAGCCACCATTTGCTATCGATTTACTTTTTAGTTTATTCATTTATGTCGTTACAAGGTGTGAGGTATTTGGCTGCCTGAGTGGGAAATGTTGATTCTTTGACTATTTTTGGAAAATTTCTTGGATGGACAAATTTTATTGTCCCGTTGGTTCCATCCAAGAGAATGTCCATTATATCTCCTTGTGTCAAAGAGTATTAAGGGCTGACTTTATAAACTTGTTTAAAAAAAAAAAAAAAAAAAAAAAAAAATAGGAAGTACCTACATACTTTTTCAAGGTATAACTTAAATACTGTAGCAGATAGCATATGAATGTTTGGAAAGCTTTTCCATTTTCATTTTCAATAGTCTCCTGTAATAACCCAACCAATAATTAACAGTAATAATAATATATTTACCCCTTGATCTGATTATAAAAATTGGCTCAGAAAATTCCAAGGATATGAAAATATTATTTTCTAAGTCACATTTCCGTTACGTGTGGAATATAATTTATATAAATACATACATATTTATTTTTATTATTTTTTATAAAAATTGTTATTATTATAGAGATGGTAGTGACATCAGCTCAAGTGGCTCTGAAAAAAGCTTCCAGAAGGGTCCGAGGACAAGTTCTCGAAACGACAGACCTCAGTATCAAAAAAAATTTGACAAACCTAGAAGCGCACCCTTTGCTAGTACCACTCAGACAGATGACTCTTGGGATGTGAGCGTAGTGGCTTCTGTAATAGATGCCGCACCAGCCACTGCAACTTTTGTGCCATGCGAGGTGATTGGAACTGTGTCGGATGTTATTATAAGTTGGTTTCATAACCCTGGCCATTTTTACTGTCAGCTGGCTGATGTTCAGGTAAATTCAACAGTCGTTTAAATTATTTTTATTTGCAGAAAGTTAATTATGCTATATGGATTGTCTGAAGACTATGAACAAAAAACTTAGGTATGATTCTGCTTATAGAAATAATTGTACTAGTTATTATGGCATTTTCTCGAAAACTCAATATTAACGAACTTGTTTAATTTCATGGCATTTTTTATTAATTAATATTTTACCATAACTTTTTACAACTTGAACGAAATTTTGAATTTGAATAATTTATTATTCGTAATAAACAGCAACTAAGACAAAAAGTAGCTCAAAATGCTCTCATTGATTAGATAATCGATTGCAACTATTTTATTTGCATTAAAAAATAGTGAAACCAATTGTCTGTTTGTATTAGGGTGGCCCAAAAAAAACGAATTTTTTTCGTCTCGTGAAAATATGTTAGTTTATCATGTTTTAAGAGCCCCCTCAAAAAATCTGCACAAAAAAGATTTTTTTAGAGGTCGCTCAAGATTTTTAAAAATTTCCAAAATTGTCAAAATTTTTTTTTTAATTTTTTTTCTCGTTATTTTATCATTTTTTAGGTTGAAAAAAATTTCGATTCTGAAAATTTCAAATCGATATTTTAATTTCTAAAGGTCACTCATAATTATTATATATTTAGAATCGTGATATTTTTTTCGTGAGTAGTAAGATAACAAATCATTAATTAAAGTAAATGTCTGAGGTAACTTCATTAATATTGAGTTTTTGAAAAAATATTGAAACTTGTACTATTGTTTTTGAGTAAATTCTTAAATTTTTCACTTATTTGTTCGAATACCCTTTATAATACCGAAACGAATACATTTTTTAGGATCAGTTTAAGAATTTAATGACTGAAATTCAACAGTTTTATAAAGGCCGTAGACCAGAATCGGCTGTCGTTGGAGCTCCAATCATTGGTCTTTTCCCTGAAGACAACGTCCTTTACAGAGCTCAAGTATTAGAGGTCTTAAGTGGCCAATACAAAGTCTATTATGTAGATTTCGGAAATGTTTCCAGTATCACCAAAATTTGGCCGATTGAGAAAAAGTTCATGAGTCTCCCTGCACAAGCGATTGTGTGCAGTTTAAACGAAATTGCACCTCCTGGCGACCAGTGGCCTAATGCTGATAACTATAGCACTTATTTTGATAAAGATAGATACGTGTGCAAATTCGTGAATAAAGATGAAGAAAAGTAAGTAAAAAATAAAATAATTTTTGTATTGCAGATTGAAATATTTTATGCGGGTAACATCATTGAGAATTATTAAAACTTTTAGCAGTAATATAATTACTGTCATTGTAATTTTTTTAATTTTGTGCAAAAAACGTCATATATTTTATTTCATTATTTTAAAGTCGATTCTACGATTTGGCTAGATAGATAAAATTCCAGCTTACGATTCCTCAATGGAGCCACTGAATCAGAAAAGTTATCGAATTTGTTGTGAACACTGACTTGATTTATTTGATTTAGCAAACTGGTTCATTATTTTCTAATGAATCAATTGTGAACGATACATCTCCGCTATTTATTTATTAACTTCTCAAGTATACAAATTGATTAAGTCATAATGTCATTAATTTTAAGGGAACATGAATAGAATACGAATACGCGGTAAAAATATTTTAAAATGCATATTTACGCTGAAAAAAAATATTTTCAAATCGTTAACTCGCACTGCTCCTGTCCTGAATGATCCTGATGTTGGCCTGAAGCAACGCTGCCAAATTTAAACAATTTCCTAGTATTAGTTAGACATCATAAATAAACGGTTGTATCGACTATTTTAGAAACTCATGTTTTTTGTTGCTCACTTCAGTTGATAATTTAAAATGTTAAAATATGTAATGAATGATACAAATAATTTTTTAAAAGTATGTAATTGCATACATATTAAATGCCATTATTACTGAGTAAGTCTGAAATAAACTAAGGTTTGCAGGTTGCGAGTTGCATTACATACTATACACGTATCCCCCCTCATATGTATGACGTGATCTCCAAATTTGAACGCTTGTGGTCTGCCAGAGCGCGTCCCTGCCAGAAAATGTGCGGGTGCCACTTTAGCAGAAGGTGTAATTTGCTTATTTTTTAAAAGGCCGGGAAAAAAATGTTTTCAATTTTTTGTTTATGGTATAAATCGAGCTATAAGTTACAACATGTTTATAGTGGAAATAAAACTGTGAGTCCCATTTGGCAGATATGATCTGTTAGAAACAAAAATATCAGTCGTTTTTGAGTAATCTCACAGTAAATCCAAAGAAAAATTTTTATTTTCCTAAAAAATCATGAACCAAGTTAAAACTGACTTTATTTTAATAAGAGTGATGACACTAACATTTAGATTTTATCTATGATCAAGTTGGGAACTTCAATATAGACTCTTGACATACGAGTTAAATCTGTATTAATTAAATTTATTCTATGTCTATCTATAGCTGACTAATCTATTTGCCTCAATAATTTCAGTATGTTAAAATTGTCATTTATTTTCTGCTTTTTTTCTAATCTTCAATTTTAGAAACTATTATAACGTTAATTTCCCACAACATAAAATTTCTAAATTTATGTTCAAGAAATTAATTTTGGAGCTGTGTTATCCTTCAATATGTATAACTTACCCATTTTGTACACAATTTTTTAGGGAAATGACCCTATTGCGTTTATAAATAATAACAAGAATAGCCTGTAACACAATAACGTTCCAATGATAATGTTGTGATTGGTAGGACTTACGTGGACATCTTCTATGACAACAATGATGTAAAGCAACTCCTGATTCAAGATGCACTGGCTGTTTCAACAAAAAAAATCATTCCAGACATAGAAATTCCATTACTGTTGGGCCAACAGTTCAGGGCTATACTCAAGAGTGTAAATAATTTCAGTGATATTATCATAGCTTTAGAATGTGGGGTAGCTCTTAGTTGTAAAATGCATAACCTGGAAGAGGCTGTTACGACTGATGAGAACAATTTGAAACGTTTTCTGGAACGTGCTGTGATTATATATGTTGATAACGTGATAGATGATAAGTAAGTATTTTTAGATGATAATTTCAATAACTTTAAATTTTTTCACGTCACAAATAAATAACTTCAGACAATATTACTAACATTTGTCAAAAAATTGTATAGGGGTGATTTGTTTTCGTCGAAGATAACATTAAAAAAATTGAGCTCAGACCTGACATTTTTTAACAATACCTTTATTATGTTTTTGATTGGGCCAGATATACTACACTCCTATATAATTTTATTCAAGTCTATGCAAATCCAATGTTATACAGTTATTACGGTTTCAGTCAACACACAACACAACACAGGGCGTTTTATGTACTGACTGATCTAGGAAACAGTCATGTTAAAACGTACATTCTTTAAAATAAGTATCTGGAATTTGTCAATAAAACATAATACATATATTGAATTAATCATCAAAGTTTATTTTGTCTCCTTCAAAATAAACTCCATTTGAAGCAATACACTTTTTCCAACGAACAGCTCGTTCTTCAAAATGCTTTTTAAATGTTTATTCCAGTATGGACTTCAACTTCTTCAGTAATTTTTGTTTTGTGGCCTCTATTGACTTAAAATGTGTTCCACGAAGTGATAATTCGACAAAAAAGTCGAGTGGCTGCTTGATGACATTCGTTGAGTTTTTGGTCAAAAAAATCATACACAATTATCGTTTGGTGCGATGTTGCATTATCGTGGTGCAAAATCCAACAATTGTCCTTCCATAAATCTGTTTTTTTTTGCGGCAGACACTCAATCAGATAATATTCTTTGTTGACTGTTTCTCCATCCGGAAGGAATTCTGTGTCAACAACACCACCATAGTTAAAGAAAACATTACTTTGATTTTTGATCGCCATGGAAGTGTTTTTTTTTATTTCGGCTCATTAGAAATGCGTCATTCCGAAGCTCGTTGGCTCGTTTGCATGTCACTCGTTAACATGTTTGCTATGCTCATTTTGAAGAAAATTCGGCTCTTTTGAAACCAATCGTGCTGCGACGCATTTCAAAACACAAACTAAAATGGTGTGAACTGATTCGTAAGATATGTTTCCTTGACTTTAGAGATGTTTTCTTCAGTTGAAGACATTGAAGGATGACCAGAATGTGTTAAATCACTTTTCGGCCATGTTTGAATATTTTGTACCATTCGTGTGCTTGAGTTTTAGCATTAATTTTGGTTAATAACGAAAAGAAATATATCAATGGGATGTGCCAAAAGACTCAGTTCTCAATTGATAACTCTGTTTAGAAAGAAAGTGATTTAGATCATATTTTATTAACTCCAGTTCAAAGATTTGTTATTTTATTATTTAAACATAATTGACTGCAGTATCTACTTTAGTAACCGATACATGTTTTACATCTACTTTGTATCACTAAATTTTTTGTATAAGTAAAAACGTATAGATCCATTTCATTCCTTTAATTGTTACACAGCCACTCACAAAAAAAAGTTGTCTGTACTCTTCATGTGATATATGTTATCCATAGGAATTTCCTAACCTCAAAAAATAGGTCAAAAATAGCAAAAAATCACGAAAAAGTGGTAGGAAAAATACAAATTTTTTTTTCTATATTCAAATGTTCATTTATATGGCTAAGACCTCGCAGAACGTGAATCCGCGGTTAGAATTGACGGTTCTTTTTCTAACCTAAAAAAAAACGGGTCAATTAAGGTCAGATTTTCAAAAAATAGCAGATTTGCGCCAAATTTGCTATCTGGGGTTCTCGGGGTCACTTTGCAGAATTCAAGATGACGGATCCAAGATGGCCGACAAAATTTTCAAAAAATAACACATTCGCACCAAATTTGTTAGGTTTTCGGGGTCGCTGATCATGGATCCAAGGTCAATTCAGGTCCATTTGAATAAGAAAATTTTTTTTTCATATTCCTAGCTCTGTTTCGTGAATTTTTGCTATTTTAGACCTGTTTTTTGAGGTTAGACAATTCCTGTGATGTGATAGCTCAATTCTGACACCAGATTCGTGATCAGGAGACAAAAAGTGATGTCACATATAAAGGATTGAGGTTTTATAATCTTGTTAGTAATGAAATGTTCCATAATGATTTCAGTCTTAATTCTTCATTTTAAATATCTATAAGTAAATAATTTTTTTTTAAATATAAACAGCGTTGCCAACTTTTTAGGTTAGACGTTACATTATACGATATCGAAGGATCTAAGATTGAAGTATTGAGCCCTGACGAGGGAGCTTGCGATATGGTAGAACTTCCATGTCCAATACTCATCTTACGTTCCGCCTTAGCAGGTTATGCTTCGCACGTGGATGGCATGTCTGTATTTATTCAACCAGTGGAATACGCAGATATCGTAGCTCATTTGCTTGACCAGATGTACGAATCGTACGAAAATACGACACAAGATGTGACGATTATACCCGAGGTGGAACTTCTGTATGCAGTTAAGAGCGATGATGGAAACTGGTATAGAGCCAGGGTAATAAATATTAGTGACACACAGGCCTCAGTGTCTTATATAGATTATGGTAACGGTGAAGATGTTGATTTTGACAAGTTACGCCAATTGTCGGACAAATTTTTGGAGATCTGTATTCTTTGTGTTCAGGTAAATTTTAGAACTGTTATCTAAATACGTAATATATTGATTTGAATTTTTTTAGGTATTTACAACTGTTGCTACTGACGCTCTTCTTGATAACGACGTAGTTGCGAGTATAGAATACGGTGAAAATGGTTGGGAAGGTATAGTGGAACTACAGGTGCCAGCAGAATCATCAGCCACTGAGTCTGCTGCCGTAGATAATATTGATGTTAAAGGTGCAGGAATAGATGAGGCTTTACAGGAGCCCGTTGAAGTAACTGAGCAGTTGAGTACACCTTTAGAAAATCCACCCGAACCTTCTTTGTCAGACACCACGGCTAATGTTGAATCGGAAGCTATTGTGCAAAATGGAATACAGGTAACCTTAATTTTTAAACTCTTAAAGTTCATAAAGTATAGTTTTAAGGTATAACTTAGTTGATATATACAGGGTGTAACTTTGAATGGGGGTCAGCGTAACCATCTTTTTTTAATTCTAAGTACTACCTAGTTTTTCGAAAAAAACCTACCGAAATCTACTAAATCAGTACAGGAAAATACCCAATATCTATTAGGTCCTGTAAAGTTGTTTATCAGGTTTACTGTTATTTTATTTGTTATTAGATTCACAGAACACTATATTAGTTATACAGGGTGTCACAGAATAAGGTGTACAACAGAAGTCCACAGATTCGTGGACTAAAAATAGGCAGATTTAGGCTACGAGCTCAGATTCATATCGTTTGGCCCAATGTTAGTTTTTGATAATGTTTTTGACTACATTATGGATATGACAATTATCCTTTATTGGCAATATGTAGGCCTAACAACATAATATAAAACACATCTCAACAAATTTTTAAGGAAAACAAACAACAAATACGTAATCTAAGTATGCTTAAATAAAATTATGCCTCTTCATATCATTTGGCCCACTCATTATTCATTTGATTGAGCATCAGTCACCACTGTGTAACGCCGCCTTTATTCTTTATTACAGCAGTGATGCGCCTAGACATGGTATTAACTAACTTTTGACAATCTTGTTGTGTAAAAGAATACCAAATTTGAGTTAGTCTTTCCCATAATTCTGGAATACTTCTTGCAGGCGCAGCACTTAATTTTTTTTTCATTTCATGCCACAAAGTCTCGGTAGGAGAGAGGTCTGGACTACTAGATGTCCAGTCTAATAGCTTTACATTATGGTTTGACAACCACTCCTTGACAATTTTTGCCGTATGACACGCGGCGCCATCTTGCTGGAAAATGTATTAATTTTCATTTGTCTTTTAATTTATCAATAGATGGTATTAAACTTTCTCGGATGATATTTATATACTCTCTGACATTGACAATTCTTTCTACAATATGTAGACTATACCCACCCCTTGAGTGTTTTTTTTCCCAACTAGAATAGACCTAAACTCTGCAGTTTAGGTGTGGGTAACATAATTTCTCACGACCTGATGATGTAAAATCCAATTTAAAGTGACAATGCATAGCACCAAATGGTAGAGGACCTCAAAACATATAAAAAGTTCCTATACACTTATGTCTAAATTTCTTTTGTCTTCGCGATACGGAGTGTTAACAGGGTTCATAGCAGCCTGGAATACCGGGAATACCGGGAAAAAACAGGGAATTCATTATTCTTCATAAAAAACAGGGACTAGTCGGGAAATTTTAAAAGTATTCATGAAAATCGGGGAATTTGATGTTTGCAACTGGAAATTTTGTGAAAACCATCTCTGGGTCCTTGAAAGAGAAACTATTTGTGGTTTTGAAACCTTTATAAGAGGTTTTTTGGGTATAAAAAGATTATGGAGTCCAGTATAATAAAAAGAGTGTAATGCATAAACACCAATTAGTGTGTAAAAATGACCTACAAGTGATCTGATTCTTTTCAGGGAAAATCAGGAAAAGTCGAGGAATTATATACTGTAATACCCCGACTTACACTGCCCCGTCTTACGCGAATTCTGAGTTATGCGATTTTTAAATCTCGTCGATTCGGCATTTGTTTGAGCAACGCGCTACTCTTGTTTCTTCACTCCGTCCACACGTGTTCAGTTGTTTACGAAGTGTTGATATGTTTCGCGCAAATTTGACACATAACTACAAACTATTATTTTGTGTTACACAGGTGTTACAGTACATATTTATATTGTGTGTTCGTTGTATTTACGGAGACTTAACAGACTTTACTATGGCATCCAAACAAAGTAACAAATATCGTACGGATATAATTTGTATGTATTTATATGCCAAATAGTACCCTGACTTACGCGAATTCGACTTACACAGTTATCGCTCGGTCCCACCTATTGCGTAAGTTCGGGGTATTACTGTATTACTTTTGAACTATGAATCATGGTTAAAGAAATTTTGAAAAATATAGATTTTTTTTTTATTACTTCCAATTAAAGCGAGGGAATGTACTGACAGTTGGTACATAATATCCTCTACAGGTTGCCAACCAGTGTCTGAGTTGGAGGATTAATTATGTTTAAATCAAATTAATAAATTAATACGGCCCTGTACTATTTTAACATTTTGCGGCAGGTAATATAATTCCTATTAAAAGTTCCTCTAATCTTCATATTTTGCAAGGTTTGCCTAAAAATTTTTTACAGGACCGTATTAATTTATTAATTTGATTTAAACATAGTGAACCCTCTAACTGCGGTACTGGTTGGAAACCTGTAGAGGATATTATGTACCAATTGTCAGTACATTCCCTCCACTTAATCGGAAGTAATAAAAATAAAAATCAATATTTTCCAAAATTATTTTAACGCTGTATCTTAAAAACAAAAGAAATTTTTATGTCTTGAGGTCCTCTATCGTGTAGTGCTATGCATTGCACTTTTTTCCATGTCACCCTGTCACCCATACATATTACAGTTGACAGTTGACAAAGAGGTTAGGTTAGGTTTTTTATGTCTTCTATTTCATTGGTTGCTATAATTAACGCAAATGAAGTCGCACACCTTGAATTTTTAAATACTGTTCGGACACCTAAATATTCTAACCAAGTAAACCGTAACTTAATTTTTCCATTACCATTGAATAAATGAAAGAATTACGCTCGTTTATATATTTTTTGTTGTTGTAGGTTATTGTTAGCCACATTGACAGTCCCACTGAGTTTTACCTCCAATTGTCAGACTCTCTGAGTGCCATTGACGAACTTCAATCGAACCTACAGCTACAAGCAGTAGATATGCCTGTGTTGGAAAACCCGACTGCTGGAATATTATGTGCAGCTCCGTTTTCCGTTGACCAACAGTGGTACAGAGCCGAAGTACTAGATGCGGATGACGATATAACCACTGTTAGATTTGTTGATTATGGTAACACAGATGTCATAAGTAACGAGACCACAAAGATTAAAACATTACCGCCAAATTTATTATCTCTAGCAGTTTACGCCACCAGATCCAGTCTAAAAGTTAAATCTGTTGATGGTGAATGGAGCACTAATGCTACTGAAAGGTTTGAAGCACTGGTCGGCGTTAACAACATAACTGCTGAATTCATCGATCAAGATGAAAAGACGAATTACGTGGAACTTTACGTAAATGGCCAGAACGCCAAAGACATTTTGATTAATGAAAACCTAGCTCTTCCTTTGGAACTTTCTGAGGAAAATAAATCGACATGTTTCGTCAGCCACTTGAATTCTCCGTCGGAATTCTGGTTGCAACTAGAAAATTGCGTGGATGAGTTAGAATGGATAGCCGAGCAACTCTCTGGTGCAGAGAATTTCCCAGAACTGGAGGATACGACCCCTGGTACCTTGTGTGCAGCACTTTTCCCCGATGATCAGATGTGGTACAGAGCCCGCATTCTCTCCGATACGGTCGCCGGTTTGGAACTGTTGTTCATCGATTATGGGAATTCCAGCATCAGCAGCAGTCTGCGTCAGTTACCCGAAGATTTAGTTGTGACGCCCCCTTTAGCACAGAAGTGCAGCTTACAGAAGCCAGAGGGAATCCCGTACTGGTCGCCGCAGGCAGTGAACAAATTTAATGAAATATCGGCTGACGGTCAAACCATTTTCACGGTTCATAAGATAAGCACTGGGGAAACCTCAGTAGTTCAGTTGTTTATAGAAGGTGAAGACGTAACATCTATGTTATTACCAGAAACGGAAGAGGGATGTGTAAAAGATGTAGAAAACTTGGACGGTTTTGTGATAGAGAAGAACGGAGAAACCTTAGCTGAACGTTACAAGTTGGAGCCCATGCCCGGTATGACTTGGACTGAGGAATCTACTGACAAATTTCAGGAACTAAATAATCAAGGTATTTAGAAAACACTGTTATTTATTCTAGTTTTTTTTTTAATTGTACAGGTACAGTGAACATATTTGAGTTAATTTCAATTTTTTGCCTGAACGTTGTCCACTATATGTTCTAGTTGATTTAGTTGTATGAATTCAATAATAAATTGTACAATTTGCATGCTGTTCGATTTTTATTTTGTGTTTTGTTGTACCTAAAGACGCAGTTTGTTTTTGTTAAATATATTTTTTTTTTATTTACATTGGTTCTTTCAGTAGTGTATTGATATTTCATTTTCAATAATTGATAATTTTTCAGGTTATTATAAAATACCAAATTTTGTTTTTTCTTATTTGTATCAGTTATATTTTATGTTTATAGTATTGTGAATGCTTGATCCAATTTAGTTTTTATAAATATGGTAAAGGATGTACATTCAAAAATGTTCCTTATAACTTTTTCTTATTCTTTTAAATAACACAGGGCAACAAAATTTGACGAAAGATCACACCCAAAAACCAGACCTCACTTGCCCTAAGGTTTTTGATGCGCAGAATCCGAATCCGGCGTCAGAATTGTTTCGCGCAGTTTCCGAGATATCCTAACCTAAAAGTGCAAAAAACACGTTTTTTTTGCTATATTTGAGCTTATATCATAGAGTGAAACATTTTTATTTGCTTTTTTCAGAATCGAAAAATCTTTTTTATTCATTGAATGAAGTTAGGTACTTTAGCGTTTTTATAACAGTGGTACTAAAATTGAAAAAAGTTCTTCAAAAAGCGGAAGTAATATATTTATATGTTTTTTGGGTCGCCCAATCCGAATATGACCTCCAAATTACTCTATCACTTTAGGATTCCGAGATTTCCTAACCTAAAACTGCAAAATCAACAATTTTAAGCTGAACTGTCGGTATTAACCTCTTTAACTGTAACACAGAGCCATTTAATATAGAAGCATGTAACCTGCAAATACTACACCCACAACAGATTAACCTAAGTACACAATAACCTGTAAGTGCTAAACCCCAGACAGGTTAATCCAACTGCACAATAATCTGCGAGTGCTACACCCCACACAGGTTAACCCAGTGCACAATAACCTGCAAACGCCACACTCCAGACAGGTTAACCGGACTGCCTTAACAGAGGGTTTAGCACTCGCAAGTTATTGTGCACTTGGGTTAACCTTTCTGAGGTGTAGCACTCTCAAGTTATTGTGCACTTGGGTTAACTTGTCTGGGGTTTAGCGCTTGCAGATTATTGTGTACTTAGGTTAAACTGTTGTGGGCAAGTAGTGGTTATTGTGGTAGCGATTATTGTGCCCTTATGTTAACTTGTTGTGGGTGTAGTGTTTGCAGGGTACGTATTTCTATGTTAAATGGCTCCGTGTTACAATTATAGAGGTTAATACCGATAGTTCAGCCTAAAATCGTTGATTTTGAAATTTTAGGTTAGGAAATCTCAGAATCCTAAAGTGATAATTTGGAGGTCAGATTCGGACTGGGCAACCCAAATAACATGTAAATATATTACTTCCGCTTTCAAAGAACTTTTTTCAATTTTAGTATCACTGTTATGAAAACTCTAAAGTACCTAACTTCATTCAATGATATCTCCGCGAATAAAAAAGATTTTTCAAATCTGAAAAAAACATTTTGATGGGTAAGAGTGGTAGTTTTAGAGGGCGTGATTCGTTTTTAGAAAAAACTGTCTACACCTCCGTTTCCTAGTAGATTCTTGCTACCCGATTTTTTCGAAGCCGTGGCTAGTAAGGCTCCTAGAAAGGCATAGAACTTCGTATTGCTTTTTTTTGTAAAAAAAACAATATCACAAACTTTCGAAAAACGGTTTGATACTAAAATAATAGTTTGAGGTTTGATTTACTGTGGTCCGAGAGTCAGTAGTCGATTCGTAATTATGCGTCTGTCACTATCTTAATTTAATTGATTACTGATGACAGCAATGTCTCTGTGTTTCGCTGTCTGCGATGATTTTTTGCTTATGTTACATTAATTTTAATTGAAAATCTCTGGTTCGGTGACACCTCCCTCCTTTGTGCGAATCGATTTTACTGACTGTTGGGCCTAGTTTTATTTGGAACTGTTTACATGGAAATTGGTAAATCATAAAATCAATGTGCACTCAGTGAGGAAATATGAATGTTTGGAAAACGTTATTTAATAGTAAATATTGTAATGGGGCAAAATGTAACTTTCACTCACTACACTTCCCGCACTCGAGTTCGCGGTTGACGTAGCTGCTCGGGCTGCTGGAACTGCTGCTGGCGGCTGGCTTGTGAACTGGACGGCTGACGGCTGGATCGGGCGTTCTGCTCCGGATCTGCGGCGTCGTGGTTGCACTGGGACTGGATTCTTGATCTTTTTCGTTGAAGCTGCGCAGCCGGCATGGCAACTAGAACATAAATCGCCCTGATTTGATGGTTCTCTGTTGTCGGCTCACTGCTCTGGCATGGACTCTGGGTCAGTTGGGACAGCGACTTGGGAACGGTGGTCCTCTCTGGCCTTGTTTTCTCTGGGCCGCGTGTCTGTGGTCTGGTTTGGGTTTGTTACCAGGGCCATGTTGTGGTCTAGGTCTCTGAACTCGCTGTTGGCTCGGCTTTGGCTGCTGCAGGAGAGCTGACGATCGCTTTGACCTAATGGCTCTGCGTCTACTGCGGTGGACCTTGGCTTAGGCTGTCTGCGGCTTGGACCTGGCTGTGGTGGCTCGACCGGGAGCGGTATGTCACCTTGACATTGTTGCTCTCTGGTAGCTGGCTGGCCTGATTGTGGAGGTTGTGGTTGGTGGTGGTCCCCTGAGACTTGGTCGTCATCGTCGGACTCGGCGTCGCTTAGTTCGACGTCATCATTGCGCTGGGCGGAGGTCGTCTATGTGGTGGAGTTGAGTTCGAGCGTTGTAGGTAACGTCTCCCAAACGTCGTAGTACTCTGCCGGGGCCAGTCCAGACCGGGGCGAAACCTTCTCGATTCGTCGGATGAGACCTCTCCATGACTCGTGCGCCGATTTGGAATTCGGTGAGTGGTTGGGTGTCTAGTTCGTAGAGCTTGAAAATCTTGTTGGCGAGCTTGGATGACAGCTCGATCTGGTCGCTGTTGTTGCTGTCTTGTCTGGAGTACGGATAGTGTTTGGGACAGGTGTTGATCCCATCTCCGGCGTTGGTGTCCACGCATCAAAGCGCGAAGAACGTTGCCGGACACTTCGTGATTCCGCTGCAAAAGGTGAAGTGGGGTGTCGGCCTTGTTTCCGCCTGTGGCACGTTGTGTAAGCCTGCTGTAAACGCGTCAATGAGACGTTGTCCGGCTGTGGGTGGTTCCTGCCTTGGATTGGAACGTTGTGCCGGTCCAAAAGACAATTCACTGTTTATTTCTGAATGTCTTTGTTGAATTGGAGGTGGATATCTATTTTCCATATCGATACCTGGTTGTGAGGTTCTTGTGGGCGAACTTGTCCACTCGAGGCCCTTTAGTTGGGCGCCATGTCTACGCCTCCGTTTCCTAGTAGATTCTTGCTACCCGGTTTTTTTCGAAGCCGCGGCTAGTAAGGCTCTTAGGAAGGCGTAGAACTTTGTATTGCTTTTTTTTGTAAAAAAAAAAATATCAGAAACTTTCGAAAAACGGTTTGATACTAAAATATTAGTCCGAGGTTTGATTTACGGTGGTCCGAGATTCAGTAGTCAATTCGTAATTATGCGTCTGTTACTATCTTAATTTAATTGATTACTGACGTCGCTGTGTTTCGCTGTCTGCGATGATTTTTTGCTTATTTTACATTAATTTTAATTGAAAATCTCTGGTTCGGTGACAAAACATTTTTTCGCTCTGTGATATAAGCTCAAATATAGCAAAAAACGTGTTTTTTACACTTTTAGGTTAGGATATCTCGGAAACGTGACATATAGGAGCAATTCTGACGACGGATTCGGATTCTGCATACCAAAAACCTTTGAGCAAGTTAGGTCTGGTTTTTGGGTGTGAAAATTGTTGCCCTGATTGTTGGTTCACTTTATATGAATATTTTGCACTGTACTTATGCCTTTTTTTAAAATGATTTTAGTGTGCTATAATTAAAAAATATAGCTAAAACTTTCACTATGTATTTATAATTCTCCTAGTTATTTAATAATTTTAGAAAATTAAATGATATAGGATTAAATACTTTCAGAATACTAAATAAAATGTTATGTTTTATTAAAGTGGTCTAAATATCATCCTTTAGAAGAATGTTTTTTTTTTTTTTCAGGCAATCAGTCAAAGTGCTTTTTAATTAAAAAAAAATCTATTTAAATATTTTTGTAAATATTTTAATTCATCGCATTCATCTTTCCTTCTGCTAGAAGCTTTAATATGTGCTGGAGCTATTGAACCTATTTCATTGTGTCTTCTTTTCCTGAAATTTTCTAATTTACATGATCTGGCTATTAAATATGAAGACTGATTTTATTGTGGCGAAGTGCATGGCATGATCCATGTGTAGTCCCCGGAACTACATAGTGGGAAGCCTTTCCGATTGACCAAACAAAATTTCATCTGTATATGTGTATCTACTACGAAGTTACAAATGGTGGGGAGTGCGGTGAATCACGTCCGACTGTGTTTCTGCGGTTTGGGAGGTTTTGTGATGGCCGAGACAGTGTGCACGATAACGGGAGGACGGGTTGTACCCGCACAAGAGGAACGAAGGAAAATATGGAAACTGTGCGCTCCATTGAAGTCTGACCATCAGAATGTAGGCAGACCGTGTACGATTAATTGACGACTAGACTTCAACGCAGAGCGCACAGCTTCCATTTTTCCGTTCGTTCAGCTTGTGCCGGAATGCCCCGTTTTCTCGCCATTCTGCATGCTGTCTCGGCCATCACAATACCTCCTGAACTAGAGGAATACAGTCGGGCGTGATACACAGTCCTCATCATTTGTAACACGTCTCCGTGGCTGTTTTATAGGCTTTAAAACAGAACTTGATTGTTGTACGCTGTTCAATATGCGTTTGACTACTATCAAAAAGTCTTCACACAAAACGTTATAACTTCATGGTAGATACACGTTTACTGATAAAATTTTGATTAGTGACTGGTAAAGCTTGCCACTACGTAAATCCGGTGACCGGACATACACAGCGCCACATACTTTGTCGCAACAAAATCAGTCTTAAAACTTAATAGCCAGAACGTGTATGCCGCAGAAGTAGAATGCCAACTTTATTTTGAATGTTCCAAGCTTTGTATTTTAAATTAAAATAGTTTCAAATTCCTTTTTATGCGATAGTAGTAAACACTTTCACCTTTTCACACTTCTAAACCCCAAGTTTTTAAAGGTACTTTGAATTTACTATTACTGTTTCAATATATCATGCACCTGGAACTACCACAGATTTGAGGTCGTCAGAATAAGTCTATTTTACTGAACTCTTTCTTAAATGCAAGAAATCTGAAATGAGTGCAATTTTTTTTTTAACTGAATTATGATGATGATTTAATTTAAAAAAAATTGTTATATTATCATCATTATTTACAAGATCTTTTCGTCGGATGTCACCAAAGTATTCTGTAATTATGATTATATTATATACAGGATGTACAGGGTTTCCTTGAAGTGACATTTTTTTAAGAAAAAATTTGGATATTTTTATACAAAAATCATCTGTTGTGTTTTTTATTTGAATAAACTATGTTGATTTATGCTTTCTTAATTATTTAGATGAGATCAAAATTTAATTATAGGATTTTTTATTAGGCTAAAATTAAATAATGAAATGTTTCTTAATGTCTCTGCATTTATTTTTTAGTGGCATAGTTTAAATTTTTTGTCTTATTTATTTGGGCACCTTGCCATCTGTGAAAAAAATAAAATTTTAATATTTATATTTTTCACGGCCAGTAAAATATCCAAAGAAATGTTTCTTCATATAAAAAACCCAAATTTATGTTTTAAGTAAACGAAAAAATCTCATCAAGAAAGATAATGCAAAATTTTACATAGACCCTATTTTTATCCGACGTTTAATCCCCGAATAATTCTAGTCCGTAGTAGTTATCAGTTAAATAAAATACCTGTGTAAAATTTCATTTCTGTCTTTAGGCATTTGAATAATTAAAAAATATATATTTCCAAAAATTTCAACTTGAGCACTCTGTGCTTCAGAAACTAAATAGTACTTCTTTATTAGAATTTATAATTTAATAAAAAATTTCCCATTTTTCAAAAAAAATGTGTTTTTTTTTAATGTGAATATTGCTAAGTATATTAAGGTGCTTGGTATTCAGACAAGCAAAATTTATTAGAATTTATTTTCTAATCAATTTTCCAATTAAAAAACAAGGTCAAACTTTATGGCGGCAACTGCATAATTTTTTAAATAATCATAATTACATTAAATATGTATGTGGAAGACATAAAAAAAATGTTGGTGTTGAAAAATGGAAACCAATATAGAGCTTACATTTTTGCCTGGAAAATTTTTCAAAGCTGGGATATTCTCAGCAAGAAAGAAAAAACTTCAAAAGAGCCTTTATCTTTATGGTAAAATAACAACTGAAGTTGTGAGGTGAGATTTTCTTATTTTGACCCCAAGAGTCTGTGGTTGTTGCATGTACACAAAATACTAGAGCATATTGGTAGTGGAATTTTTTTAATTTTTGATAAAGTTATTACTTGAAACTTATTATTGACTGACAAATTTCATTTGGGATATGAGCTGTGCAAATGTGTGGTAAGTAGTATGTGGTGAAGGACAACAGAGCAAGGAGTACAATAATTGTGTAGTTTAATAAATTTTTTGGTGAAGTTGATATGATATTTGTGTATCTTCAAAGCATAATTAAATTGTGCAACTGGTATAGTTGTTACGATGTCAATTGGAATCTGTAAATCTTAAAGCAGAGGACAGTATGTACTTCTCCTGAAATTTCTTTCTATGCTTTGACCATGATGTGTCTCGTAATTTATACTCGAATAGCAATTCGGCAAGTCCAGTATTGATAAACTAGTCCGTCTGATGTAGAATTGACGGCGGCGCGCTGGTCATCCAAGCAAACCTGTATTGGTCCACTAGGTCGTAAATCATTTTTTTGTATGGTACACGGGTTAACTTAGCTTTGCCGCTTTGGCTGTGCAGTGCAGAGCATTGCTTGGCGGGGTATGTTGGTATAATAAGTATTATTATTTATTAGTTGATATTATTTGTTCTTATCGTAACCAGTAAAGGGTAATAGTTATTAAAATAAATGTTATATGTAATTATCTAGTAATTTAGCGTGGCTCTCTGGAGACTCTGAAGCGGAGGATAACGAAATAACTCGGGAAAATCCCCAAATAGTTGAACTGGTCGAAAGTATCAAAACAAACTCAAGAGTTTAAAAACCAAGATTTACACGTAAAAAGTCAACGTATTATATTAAATATATAAATGAATGTTTGAAAATTGAAAATAGTGAACAATGTGATAAAGAAGTTAGGAAATGTATTAACGAATTAACTAAGGTATCAAAAACGACAATTTATCGCGTAATTAATGGATTGATCACGGTACAAAGAGGAAATGGAAAAATACAAAATTAAAGAAAATTGACGATTTTACCAGATGTAATGTGGCGCACAATTTATAATATGTATTAAGAAAATAAAGTTCCTACTTTAAACATGATTCGAGATAAATTAAGCGAGTATCCTGATTATAATTATAAATCTTTAGATATTTTACGACATGCTTTATTGCATGACGATTTTAAACATAAAAAACTTGACAATCGTATGGTAATTATATGGTAATATAGCTCGGAATATAGTATATTTTAGATGAGGCAGGGCTAAATTTTTCTGGACGTCTATGAATTCTGTAGAATTTATGAGTTAAATGTTTTTATGCGGTTCCAATTGAGATCGTAACAACTATAATTGTTTTTGTGTAGAATTAGAATTTTTATTTTTCAATGCTTTTACCGAATTCTGTTGTGTTTTTGACTTTTGCAATTTTTTTTATTTTAATAAACTTGAGGCGCCCTTACATTCGTAGTAAATAATAAATTACATAATACCAAATCTTCACATTCCTTACCAATGGCTGAAAAAATATGGTTTATTTTAAGTAGTAATAATAAAGTGAATAATAGTAGTAGCAGTAGAAGTAGTACTAGTAATAATAATAGAAGTAGTAACAATTGTAGAGTAGTAGAAGTATGAACTTGAGAGCGCGCTAGAACGTCTAATATATCTACTTATAAATATGTACGTAAAAATAAAATGAAATCAACCCCTTTTTTGAACATCCTTATTCATAATGCTGTAAATAATAATTGTTTACAACATTATGCAACTAGACAAACAAATCTTATATTGAAATATTTCAAAATAATAATTTTGATATAGGTAAGTTTTAACTAAAATACATTTTTTGCCTTCATGCATAATTAATGAAATTCCAGTCACAAAAAAATGGTATATACATATCATGAAAATATATTTTTATTAGCAGTTTTTATTATACTGGGGAAAAGTAAAAACTTCTACAGCACATATTTGGGTAAGTCCTAGCAATTGTAGCAGTAGCTTATAATGTATCGTTAGAATGGTAGAAACACTTAATCTTGTAGCATTTCTGTCTTTGTGGTGGTGTACATATTCTTTTTTGCATTTTTGATATTCATGAACTTTGTCTTCAGTGTCTTAATTAACTTTTTTAAATTTCACTTTTTCACCAGTAAATTCATGTTTTAAATTAATCTGTTTAGCTATTTATTTTGTAAAAACTTTAATAACAGAAAACATTTCTTTTGTTCTAGGTTCTAAACTTTTCCAAATTGAGTTCATTGCAGAAAATACAGTACGACTGTATGCTGATGGCTGCGACATCAGACCCAGCTTAGGAGGCATTAAAACCTCTTCACTAAATATGTCGAGAACAAGTGCAGATGATGAGAAGACTGATGACGAAGCAGATATTAATGCTTACTTAAATGATACCATTCCCCATAATACCATAAGCGAAGGTACTTGTCCAAATAATAAAGAAACGGAGGTCCTTGAAGGGAGAATGGATATTCCTTCTCCACAGAGTTCCTCAGATGATATCAAACAAATACTTGGAATTATAACCGCTGAAGATATATTACAAGAAAATGTACATGAAAGAAAATCTGACTGCAATAAATCTGATGCAGTTACCGATATTAAATTAGATGATGAAAGGAATAAAACTGAGTCTACCTCACAAAATGATATAGAAGAAAAAATTGAATCGGATAAAGTAGAGTTATCCAAATCGGAAAATAGTGAAATTGTACCAAATTCCCAAAATGAGGAAAGTAACAGGATTTCGTCAGAAAGTGAGTTAAAAGAAAAAAATCCCGAATGTAAGACTATACCCGAGTCGTCATCTGAAAATAATAAAAATGAAATAAATGAATTAAATGAAGAAGATAAAACTATCTTATCTAAAAATGAAGTACATGTAATCTCAGAAGAAATAAAAGAGGATACTTCCCAAAAAATATTAAAGTCAACAGAAAGTTCAGAAAAATGTATGTCTCCTAATGAGAATTTGCCGTCTGAGAGTGATAGAAGCATATTAGACGAAGACACAACTATCTTGCCCCAAAATGATACAGATGCAATCTGTGGAGAAATAGAAGAGGATACTTGCCAAAAATTAATAAAGTCAACACCAGAAAGCCCAAAAGAACATCCTACTCAGATCGAATTGTCGTCTGAGAAAGATATATTAGATGCAAAAGAAACTGCCTTACCGAAAAATGAAATAGGCGTAATTTCTGAAAAAATAGATGAGGGTACTTGTCGAAAATTAACGAAGTCACCACCAGAAAGCCCTAAAAAACACGTGTCTTCTAATGAGATTGTGTCATCATCTAAGAGTGATAAAAATATATTAGATGCAAAGGATGAAACTGCCTTGCCTAAAAATGAAGTAGACGAAATCACTGAAGAAATAAAAGAGGAAACTTGTCCAAAATTAATAAAGTCAGCACCAGAGAGCCCAAAGAAACGCGTGTCTATTAATGAGGGTGATCTTTCATCTGACAGTTTAGTAGAATCTGAAATTGAATCGGTTCTGAAAGATGCAATAGAAAAGGCGCTATTAACCAAAGACAATGAAAACATAAGTAGACCAGTTAGTAGCTGCTCTGGGAAAATAAGTCATGACGATCGTATCGTACCAGCAGTAGCTTCGAGGCCTCAATCGCCAATACAAGACGAAGACACTAAATCAGAAGAAAAAGTGATAAGCCGCCCCCCCAGTGCTTGTTCTGGTAAGATCAGTCATGATGAACGAATCGTGCCTGCGGTTTTGTCCAGACCACAGTCTCCCATACAGTCAGATGACGATGTCGGTCAAGACACATTGAATGAGAAATAATTTCATTTATTCATAGGGACTCCCTCATTATTGAACACCAGAAATGTTTGCCTTTCATTTGTTTGAATTTAGTTTGCTGTTTTATGCAATACAAAAAGGTGTTACTTTCATTGTTTTTTAATGTGTATGTACTTGTTACGAGAAAATGTTTTTTTTTCCTAATATAGGATTAAGGATTAATAAATCAATACTTCTTTTTCTAAATATATATTTCTTTAGATTTGTTTTTTCTACCTCGTCACTACAAATACAGGGTGCGGCGCTAAAATCCGGGGAAACTAAACATTTTTTTTCAAACATATTTTATTGCAAAAAAGGAAAAGCGTTTTGCAGGTTCACTTTAATGTGTCATAGTTCATAATGCCACGTCAATAGCAGCTTTTAATGATGGTACGTTTGGATGTCTGGACTTGTTGGTGACTCTTTCAACTATGCTTCATACATAGAAGTGTAAAGGATTTAAATCTGGGCTGTTGGAAGGCCAGATCTCTTTGGGCCAATACCAATTTTACACCAAATGACTGGTGTCAGCGGGTGCACCGTCCTGCTGGAAAACATACAGCTTTCTAGACACAGTTCCCATCCACGGTTTCACTGCCAGAACATGCAAGTAAACTTCTTTTGGCACATTTTCCCCTTTGTTAAAGAAATGGGGAGGCATGTCATCACCCTTATTGTACACAAGATCTAGCATGTGACTATATTCCAGAAACTTCGTTTTGGAAACAATGTGGACATCTTCAGGGTCGTGGGTGTGCCAACAGTCATTCCTTAAATTCTTTTCCTTCTTAAGGAACACCAAAGTAGGTTGCTGCATTCAACTCACTTTGTCCTGGCTGCTTCAGAAATCTTACTTTAATTGTAGAAAACTTATTGTAGAGGACCGCTTTGACGTATCGTTTTCTCACACACTAACAATTCATGCCAATTTTCGGATTAACTGTCCTAGATCCTCAAGAATCATCAGCTCCTGAACCCATTGAGCTTTCCTAGCCAGTGTTGCAGAACCTTCGTTGGATTTTTCCAACTTAAACTTAGCGATGACATCATACACAGTCAATCTTGGGTACCTGAAGAGCCGAATGATCTCTGTCACCGAGCGCCCAGAGTGCATTCTTTCGACAATTGCGGCTCGTTGGTTATACTCTTATTTTGAGGTTATGACTTCAATGTTTAGTACTGCGGTATTCAATCTGTATTCAGCGAAACCCTGGGGTTTCCTCCCACCTCTCTGGGGGATTCATGACTCAGTCAAAAATTTAAAATTTTATTATCGATAATTACAAAATTGAAAAAAGTTTATTCTCTTAAAACTTTTTATTTTTATAAGTACACGTGTAAGTTACTATAAGAGCTTTATCTATTTATGCAAGTGCAAGTAGTCCGCTTATAACTCATAAGCTGGCGCAGCGTTCTTCGTGTTGGTTACGTCGCCTTTCCCTTGATTTTTGGCTAGAGATTAATAAGGAATATCCTGAAATTGCTGACCAGGCAAAAAATGTATTAATGCCTTTTGCAACTACGTACCCGTGCGAAAAATTATTTTCCACATACATAGCGAATTTGAAATGCGATTGCAACTTACGACAATAGCACCTGATTTTAACATATCGCACCCCCGCAAAAAAAGAGTCGCAAGTCAAAAAATGTCCTTAATGAGTTAAATATGCAGCAAGATTTAAAATGACTAGTTCTTTCTTCCACAAAAGCGTCATATTTTTATTTGAACTATTACTCGCTAGATGGCAGAAGTGACACTTGTATTTTGTGGTAGGTTGTCAGCTCTGCATTCAAAAACAGTGTTACATTTCGACTTGCAGCAGCAGGTATGTAGCCAGTTATTAGTTTCTTCGAGAAAAATGTCATATTTCGTATCATGACAGTTTTTGCAATCAAATCAATCAATGCAATCAAAATTAAAGAAAACAAAAAAAAAAGATCTGGATTTAATAGAACATAACCATATTCCTAAATATTACTTGCTGTTTTATAGTGCTTTATAATAAACAAATAAACATGTTTTCTACTTTATTTTTGTATATTATTTATTTATTTATTGTGTATTATATACTGTGTCTGATTTTTAAAAGAATTAATGTTATTTTAAAAAAGTGTCACAACTTCAACCATTTTCCTTTTTCAACCAAAAATGAACACAAACCGATCTTGCTCACAAGTCTAGTATATTCTAACATAATATGTATTATATCTACATTTAAAATAAAGCGACGTATACTTTATATGTTGTTATTGTTACGAAAAATTGAGACCAAGAGTTAATTAAATACTTTAACACAGTTTTTCTCAAAACCAATTTTTTTTGAGTTGCGACTCCTTTGTAGCGGAGGTGCGATATGTAAAAATATTCAAGCACATCCCAGTCTTTGATTATATTTACTCTTTTTAATTACTCAATAAATATTTACATTCACTTTAAAGTCTTACTTTAATTTTTACTTAGTGGAATATTTAAGTATTTGGTTAATCATTAAAAAATGTGTGAACATTTTTTTTAGGCATAGGGGTTCCTCAAAAAAATCGAAATGTTGGCGGGGTTCCGCAGGTCATAAAAGTTTGAAGACCTCTGGTTTAGTACATGCTTCAAGCTATTGCGATGTCAATTGTGATCTCTACAAGTGATATAGAATGGCGGAATTTTTAAATTGAAGTTTGTCCAAATTTTAGCGCCGCACCCTGCACATTTCAGCATTAACCTTTTCCTCCTCCTCATTTCATTGTGTATTTCTGTCATACTGAAAAGAATTCCAAATTTTAAATAGATAATTCCTAGTCGCCAAAAGAAACGGTCAACAGGGGTTGATTTTATAGACTTAATTTTGTCTACCCACAAATATTGTACCAGAAAAAAGATTCACGATTACATTATAAACACTAGTAATTAGTTTGTCACTTTAGAGTGTAAATAGGTAAAAGGCTCTGTGGAGTTTGAGTCATGGATTCTTAAAGCAAAAGGGAGAATCTGCGTCTTAAATAAAAGTCCCAAAATTTCAACTAGCATTAAATTATACCACCAGTACCTAGTAAACCACTCGTAATAATTAATTAATTATACAAAATAAGAACTAAAAATGATGGACGTATATAATTATTACCAAAACACATACTTTTTACCTATATTAAAGTTGTTGTACAGGGTGTAACTTTAATTGGGGGTCAGTTTTTTAGGGCTAATAGAACGTGTTCCCCTGAATACATACCTGAAATTCTTTTTATTTTAATCAAATAAATAGTTGAGTTATACTCGGTGATGAATCCAGGATTTTGGTCTAGGAGGGGCTGAGGTCGTAAAAAGTTATATTGTCCTGACGTCTCTAAATTGTATTAGATTGAAATAAGGTGGTTTCTTAATCTCTTATTTATATGTAAGGTACCTGAATTGAGATTTTAGAAACGTGACTATGAAATACAAAATAGTATCAATTTGTTTATTATTATTAAATCAAATAACAACACATTATAACAAACCACAATATAACATTTATTCGATGCTGACGGCTTTTTTGGCCTAATTTGTTGAGCAGCACCTCATCAACATTTATGTCGATATTAAAATATAAAAATGTTTTTATTAAAAATCAATAATTACGACTTGTAGAGAATACTTTACAGTTTTCAAAACCCTGCTTGGATTTTCTTTACAACCATTATTTTGAGTAATTGATTGCCAAAGTCAAAAGTGATTTTTTTTCTTTGATCGACGATAACTCAGCGACAAATAATCGTACAAGGCTCCGGAACCACTCAAATTAAAGAGAATTAAATTACTTATCTAAAAGAGCTTTACGATGAAATAACCGAAAAAAAATTTTTGAAGTCCATAGGCCTTTTTAAAGAAAAGCAAAAATTTGCAATTTTTTTTTGTTGATTTTCTTACGATTACTCAAAAACTGCTGATGCTAAAATATTTTAAACTCCATATCCGAAAACTAGACACTTGAAGCTTCAATTTCCTTTTTTTAAATTCTCTCTACGACTATTTCCCTCCAAGTTACAGCTCTTTGAAAATCACCCAAAATTTTAAGATTTTTTTAATATCCCTTAATTTCTGTGCCTATTGTATGTTCATAAGGGCCAAAGAGGTGAGTATTTTCTCCTGTCGTATTTCTCAAGTACGTCTTTAATCTTCTCAAGGTACTGTAGATCCTTTCCGCAGTTGCTGTTGTCACTGGTATTATTGCAACTATTCTAAGAAGTGTAGGTTCGGAAATTCAGCACGTATGTACATGTTCAGTATTGATAAAAGCACCATTTTCAAGTAGGTCATTTTCATAAAATTTGACCAATAGATCAAAACCATTTGTTTCCTGAGCTAGATATCAAACGGGGAAAGGAAGTAATACTCCAAAAAAAAGTATATCGGTGTGTTTCTGGGAAGGGCTGCTCCAAACCCCCCCTGGATTCGCCTCTGGTTATACTGTTTTTTAAAACTCGCTTTAATACTTTTGTACGCCGTCACTGTAACATCCATGTATTACAAACACATGAATTGTATGCAACCTACAGTGCATGTGAAGGGAGATAGTGCTGGTGAACCGTGACGAAGCAAAGAGTCAGTTCCGCATTTGGAGACGGTACATCTAACTGGGAATTTGAATGTTTTTCATCACTGGAAGCCATCAACGGACTATTTTTGTGTATTTCATTTATCATTATTGATTACTGGTTGAGTTTTTTGCTAGGTTCCTTGTTAAGGATTGTTTGAGTGGCGAACACCCACTCGATAAAAGTAACTCACGGCGAATGGTATGGAATTGTACATGCCGTGACTAAAGCGCGCCGTTATTTGAGCTAAATGTCAAAGGAAGCCTCTGTATAAATATGACTCCCACTCAAACTTACACCCTGTATAATGTAATCATTCAAAGAAATATATTCTTGCTATTGTACCATCATCCTCGACAAAGGCTAAATCACACAAAACGGCTACTAGAAAGAGGCGTTTTTGTTTTCACATTTTACTTAGGATCGTTTTCTACATTATATTACAAAATCTAATGGTTGAATTCATCACTTACCAACCAGAATTATTCATTAGCTGTAGCATCACAGTTTAGGTGTTCATGCATGCAGCAACATTTAAAGAAATTTAAATTTTGTTTGAGCTATGACTCAAATGAATTAATTAAACGTTTTCCTTATTTACATTCTGAATGAATAGTAAAAAAATATTGTTTGTGAAAAGAATTTACTGGACTAGAGTTCCTATTAGTATAAGCCCCAGACACACGTGGCATGTACTTGAGTAGTAGACAGCATTCATACAATTAGAATCGGCAGGTCACATCACATACCTCATCCGCCACATATGTTTGCCTAGGGCTAAGACATAGTGGAAGACAAAATAAAAGAAAGCCCTAGATACCGCACTGGGTATTTTTATTATATGGAGTAATATTTATTCATTATATGTATTCCGNTGGTAGAAGTGAAATTTCTTTATGAAAAATCTACTAAAATAATCCTAGGAATAATTTATATGGCAAAACAACGTTTGCCGGGTCCTTCTAGTTAAAATATAAAATTGTTTTTATTAAAAACCAATAATTACGTATTGTAGAGAATACTTCAATTTCCTTTTTTTTAAATTCTCTCTACGACTATTTCCCTCTAAGTTACAGCTCTTTGAAAATCAGCCAAAATTTTAGGATTTTTTTAATATCCCTTAATTTCTGTGCCTAGTGTATGTTCATAAGGGCCAAAGAGGTGAGTCTATTTTTTCCTGTCGTATTTCTCAAGTACGTCTTTGATCTTCTCAAGGTACTGTAGCTCCTTTCCGCAGTTGCTATTGTCACTGGTATTATTGCAACTATTCTAAGTGTAGGTTCGGTAATTCAGCACGTATGTACATGTTCAGTATTGATAAGAGCACCATTTTCAAGTAGGTCATTCTCATAAAATTTGACCAATAGATCAAAACCATTATCCAAAAAAAAGTATGTCAGTGTGTTTCTGGGGAGGGCTGCCCCAAACCCCCCTGGATATACTGTTTTTTAAAACTCACTTTAATACTTTTGTACGCCGTCACTGTAACATCCATGTATTACAAAAACATGAATTGTATGCAACCTACAGTGCATGTGAAGGGAGATAGTGCTGGTCAACGGTGACGAAGCAAAGAGTCAGTTCCACATTTGGAGACAGTACATCTAACTGGGAATTTGAATGTTTTTCATCACTGGAAGCCATCAACAGACTATTTTTGTGTATTTCATTTATCATTATTGATTACTGGTTGAGTTTTTTGGTAGGTTTCTTGTTAAGGATTGTTTGAGTGGCGAACACCCACTCGATAAAAGTAACTCACGGCGAATGGTATGGAATTGTACATGCCCTGTGACTAAAGCGCGCCGTTATTTGAGCTAAATGTCAAAGGAAGCCTTTGTATAAATATGACTCCCACTCAAACTTACACCCTGTATAATGTAATCATTCATAGAAATATATTCTTGCTATTGTACCATCATCCTCGACAAAGGCTTAATCACATACAAAACGGCTACTAGAAAGAGGCCTTTTTGTTTTCACATTTTCACTTAGGATCGTTTTCTACATTATATTACAAAATCTAATGGTTGAATTCATCACTTACCAACCAGAATTATTCATTAGCTGTAGCATCACAGTTTAGGTGTTCATGCATGCAGCAACATTTAAAGAAATTTAAATTTTGTTTGAGCTATGACTCAAATGAATTAATTAAACGTTTTCCTTATTTACATTCTGAATGAATAGTAAAAAAATATTGTTTGTGAGAAGAATTTACTGGACTAGAGTTCCTATTAGTATAAGCCCCAGACACACGTGGCATGTACTTGAGTAGTAGACAGCATTCATACAATTAGAATCGGCAGGTCACATCACATACCTCATCCGCCGCATATGTTTGCCTAGGGCTAAGACATAGTGGAAGACAAAATAAAAGAAATCCCTAGATACCGTACTGGGTATTTTTATTATATGGAGTAATATTTATTCATTATATGTATTCCGATGTATATGGTGGATGAACAATTTCAATATCTAGGCAGAAATATGTACTTAAGTTAGTGGCCACTACTTTGAAGCCTTTGACTGTATCACCACATATATCAACTAAAAGAAAAAAATTGGGAGTAATATGGTTGGATTTAAATGGAAAACAATTGTGACAGGTTTTTGTGGAAAGAAAACAAACATTTCTTATATTTATTTTAAACTTGGTCCTCAAATATAAATGTCTACTATATAATTTTGCCTCGAATGGAATGTAGATGTACAATATAAATTTATAGGAATACATATACAAATATATCACATTTGGAATGCTTAAAAAAATATTTTTCCAAATATAAAATATGGTATGTATTGGCAGTAAATACAATGTTTAAATAAAATTTGTTACAAATGTGCATAGTTTTTTACTGTGAAAGATGCTCATATAGTAGCATTAAAAAAACAAACTAAAATATTTGGAAAACTAAATATCTACTACATTAACATTGAATTGTCTTTATCATCTAAACTACACACGCATTTATATTTTTAATTAATCAAGAGAGCATTTATTTTTGCCTATGGAAAACTTTTCGTACTTAAAATATACAATAATTACATTAAAGTTGTATGAAATTGGGTAGTTCAACTCAAATTACACATTCAGCCGAACTACTGCAGAAGTTGCTACTAAAATTATTGAAAACAACTATTGATTGATGTACGAAAATTTATTAATGGCAATAAAAACTATAAAAATATAATCTGTAATAAAACTTAACAACAAAGCTTCACAAATAATAAATAAAAACATATTTTCCAGGAATAAAAAACAATCTTCAATAACAATATTTTTAAAGTGTTAGGATTTGATATCCCATTCGTACTAATTTATAAAACAAAAAAAGCTATTTTGGGAATTATCGTTTTAAAGGCTGGTTTTCTGTCCTTACAATTTATTTGCTAAATTGTATCTGTCTCATAAAATTATATGTATAAGTGAGTGTCACACTTTGATTTAAATGGCAAATAATTTGTTGGAAAACCCAACCGTAAAAGTAGTAAAAGATGTAATAAACGTGTAAAAGTTTCCAATATCACAAAAACTTTGAATTTCTAAAGCCTATACTTACTCTTATATAAATCTTTGGGAAATCTGTAACATTTGGAAAATCAGAAAAATTGATGATAATGATTTATATTAATCAATTTCTAACTGCAATAGCTTGAAACAGTGGCGGTTGGTGAATATTAAATGAAAAAAAAATTTCAAATAGGAATTGCTAACCCTGAAATCAGGAAAAAGCAAAACATTTTTATCGTAATCGACTCATGGATATGAAATACGTTTATTTATTTCACATAAAATTAAAATTTCTTTTTCAAATTCAAATTCAAATTTTAATTTGAACCGAACAATACATTTTCTGAACATCATAATATTGTAATTTTAAAATGAGTGAACATTTTTGAGAAAATTAAAAAAATTTATTATCACAGCCGATTATAAAAAAATATACTGTGCTAATCTTTGTACAAACCCTTTCGAGATCTCAGTGTCCGCAATCTGTGATTAAATTTTTTTATTTTCCTAATTTTTTTCGACATTTTTTCGATACGAAACCTCTATGTTAGCCTAAAAAATCATCCCCTAAATAAGTCACATAGGTACTTAACTATTAAAATATGATCACGTTAGTTCTCATCAACTGCCACTGACTTAAATTAAACACACCGGAAAAACCTCTTAAACGATTTCTTTCAGATAACAGGTTCACAGGTTTGGTATAGGGTTCAATATAATTAATTTGATTTCAATAATTATTGATTGTCAATTGTTTATCAAATTATTTTAAAATCTAAATGGAATGAGAACAAATCACAATCGGTAACTGCATTACGAACAAAAAAAAAATAGAAATCATTTTTAACTATCAAATAATATCCTAAATCTTAATATCCAAGAGTAATGAATATGATTACAGTTAAATAATTCGGTATTACTGAAGTATGTTTTTATATTACACTATCTATGTCCGATGGAAAAGATATAATTAATATATACTATACTTATTCCCCTAAGTCAGTTTTGATTCAAATTCACCCTTTTACTAACATTTACCTATTAAAAATCTACTTTTATTTCTGAGATTGAAATAAACAGAGATCAATATGATTTAGGCCTTGGTTTACCAGGAGAAGCAGGATGAGATCTAAAAAAATATTTTTTATTCAGATTTTGTACACTTTTTCTTGAAAACTAAAACCTTTAAATGTTACCATTTGCAAATAACAAGTGTCATTATGATGATTTTATTGTTTCCACATATAACAGGTAAAAACGGTTATTTTTAATAATGAGCAGGGCTGCATTCAGGCAGTAAATTTATTTTTCTCTTCAAGTTTCTACTATTTTTTAAATTTAAACAAATAAAATTATCATTCACACAGACCCTTTTAAAGTATTATTTACACACGTTATGTTAAAAATTGAAAGAAATACAATTCGAATGACCAATAGCTAATTTTTCTCTTAGTAGTTTGTAGTAATTTTTCCTATTTATTTTGGCACCACGACAGTCATGCTCATTTCTGGTTACTTCGAGGAAGTAAAAGATGAATTGAGTGTTAACCATCTTACATAAAAAATAAAAAAAAATCACTAAGTGAATGACTCCATATATGTATAGGCTGTTTTTTTTACAAGTGAAGTCGAATGTTGTAGTATATGTAGTGTGTGAGTGAAGAGATTTCAGCTACCAGATGACAACTAAGACTAAGATCGAAAGAGATAGAAATAGTAACTACAAGTCAGATATTCACCAATATTCAGTCGTGAAAAAAAGCCTTATGCATTTTCAACTTTAAAGGTAAAGCAAAAGTTTAAATATAAAGATAAATTTGCTGACTGAACGCATCTTAAATGAATCATTTTTATCAACGACAAGAAATTTAACATACAATTTTAAAATTATATTGATATAAAAAAGAACTATTTATCTCATTCAGTGGGAAATACTGCTAATTATATGATTCAAGACACGAATATGTTTTAATTTATTTATAAAATATATTCTCACTTACTGACCATGACGGATAATATTATTAATCTTAATTGGTAATTATTTTCCTATGGTTAATGTTATGATTTATTACTTACTGTGGTGTATCAGATATTCTTTGTCCATATTGCTCAAGAAATTTATTAAAATCTACTTCTGGCAAGACCTGCAAAATGTAACAATGAAAATTAAAATTGAAATATAACATTTTTGGTAGATACATAATTTATTTTAAATATATAGTTTAAAAATAGGTTGTAGTAGTCTGTATCTTTCTAATGACCAGTTTCATTATGAAATTGATTTGGCACTTCTAAGAATTTTAAACTAGCTTCCGACTACTGTGAGAACATAGTATTTGAATATTGTGTTGGTGAAAGATTAACAAAATTTTATCCATTTCTACTTCTTTCATAATAATTTACTCTCGAATTTACCTTAGACGGCTGTAAAAATCTGTTAGGAATACGGCATGCAGAATTTCCATCATTTGGAGGTCCAAACCCAAGTTCCATCAATACAGTCTCTGGGTCAGGCTTTCGAAGTTCTAGAACTGACTCTACGCTAGAACATTGACTAGATCCATCATCAGACTGCAACGACAAGTCCCTTTTTAAATACTGTCGAGGATTTTTAACTTGTGCGTTAAACATATTTGATGGTGGTGTTTGTGTTATATGAGCAGGTGGCAAAGTATCTACCCACTGCTGAACAGTTATAGGGCTCTTCCGCATCATACGTCTAGCCAAACTGTAACAAAAGATTTTGAAAGTGAATGTCTTTCATTGAGACATCTACATATTTTTTGAATCAAATATTTTAAACAGAAATGTGCTTTTATATATGTTATAAATCACTTGTAACGTTTAGACATTTTGACAAAGCACAATCCATACCTAACATCCTACCCCACTATTTATATGCAATGCATAAATTGCAAAATCAACAGGTTGTCATTTTTGTTCGTCAGTCGTCAGCGTCACTCGTTCCCTTACCTTTTAAATAACTCAGTATGTTTATCACGAGGTTTATCAGTTCTAATTCTTGATAAATAACGATATGGCTGCAAATAATATACAGATTTTTCTATTACTGAATATATTCCAAGTTTATTAAATTTGGCAATCACTTTTTGACAGTGAAACAATTAACAATTCATTTTTATAGGTTTTTATTACCCAGAAAAAAATAAATATTTGTCAATATCGTACATTCTACGTCAAAGCGATATCTAACATTAAGCATACCTTTGAATGGATGGTGTTTTAAAAATACAAACTTCTAATTGGTGAAAAATGTACTGACAAAGATATCTACATAATAATCTACATCTTTTTTAAATTTCTCTATAGAAAAAATAGTAAGGAAGAAAAAAACCCAGAAAAAACAACTGAATCTTCTAAAAATAGGCAAGCAAGCTAAATACTAAATTGCTTTTGTGCAGGCACTAGGCAGCATTTGATTCTGCGCATTTAATTATAAAGACAAATTGTGTAGAGAAGAGACGAAGAGAGTGCATTAAGTACAGTGCAAAGCCAAGCGCACACGAAAACCGAACTATCTCCTGAACATGAGGAAAATATGTGCCTAGTGTTGGAAATTTAAGCAAAGAATATTATTATTGGCTTTATTATATTTTAGAATATTATTTTTTTGCTTTCGATTTAACCTCAACAATTTTGCCTTCGAAGGATGTAAGATTTTTTGCGTAGGTCCATTACAATTAGCATCCAATTATTATAGAGATCAATGTTACACAGCAGCTTTATATTTGACAATGAGGGACGTTATTATTCCCTCTAATATTATTTTGAAAAATTTCAATTCATATTACATTGTAATGCTGTTTATTCATTAAATGGTGTAATCTTAAATTTCTATTTTTCTCAAATAACACATATTTTAAAATATTATACAGCATTCAGAATTTTTAATTATTTTAAAAAGTTTATTAAAATGACACATTAGTATACACAATTCCTTTTTATTATTTTAATGCAGATGGCCCCCCAGCTTATAAAACCAGTGGTGTAATAACAACTTCCAGTTGGTTGGTCATATCATTGGTACTTGACGTTTCCTAGTTAATTTCGTTTGTAGGAGAACTGCTGTTGGCAGCTTCAACTCACTAACAAAACATTTGAAAATGACGTCACATTGGTGAAAGCTGTTGGAGAAAGACTTAAGACATTAGACATCACTTCAACACCTATTTATTTATATTAAATTAAAAGTTAAATCCCGTCTGTTACTTCAGCGTGTCTAAAACTTGATTGACTGTCCAGTTTGTTTTGTGTTTGTGCTCTGTATGTACAGTGTTTGTGATACTAATTGCTAAATTTGACAGATGTTTACAGTTTTTCTTCCTGAAAATTTTTAACCCTGATTAGAAAATCTTTGTTTTTGTGCCTGTTGAAGTTATATAATTGCGTTTTCAAATGTGTTCGAACATTGATAGTTGTAAAGGAAATAATAACCAAGAAGTAGTAAGAGCAAGATAGTTTCCTTCCAAAATGATTAGGAAAAAATGAATGATGACGATAGCTTGGTCAGTATTACTTTATCCTATAAATTAAGATTCGAATTTGTATATTTTTACATACCTAATTTTATACCATATTGTTTTTAATTTTCTGAAACAAACTGGTTTGGTAAAAAAATAATGGGAAATAGTTTTATCACCACATCCGGTAAGTAGGTATATGACAAGAATGAAGATATACCTACTTACTAGCAAATATAATATGCTACGTGTGTTTGATGCTAATTTTTAATTTATATGTGTGTACCTACATACCATTGACAAAGAGCTAATTCTGTGAGATGAATAAGGGTTCGTTTATTCCTTTAATTAGGTAAATTCTAATGTTTTTTGCACATATTTTTCTGGACATTTACCAAAGGATATAAATTTATCAAAGGAATTTAAACATTTAGAATGTGTAAACACTAATTTTAATTAACACATTGAAGATACAAAAGTGAAATAACTTTCCCATGAGACCTTAATTAGTACATAAAGTATATGTTTTACTTTTACCTTTTGTATATTTGTCGGTTAAATTTCACATAATGTGAACCCTTTTTATTATATGCCTTAAATCCTTTCAGGTATTCTGAGATACAGAAAACATTATTTTGTATTAAAAATATTTTTTATTAGTGTAAATTAGTGTATTTGTATAAATATGTACAAGGGTTATGGTATTCTTACCAAAAAAGGTTTTCAACTATTATATAATGAGTAATGGTGTGTTATTTTGTTATTCCTTGTTGCACAAAAAAACTTGTTTTAATGGTTACAAGACCTTGCTATTTTTAAAGATTATCTAATAAGCTTTTTAATTTACTAGATAATTTATATTTCTTCTCATAGTAGGTTATTTATTATGTCATTTCCTTTGAAACTATGCTTTTAATCAGAACCGGTTGATGTGATTTTTGTTTTTAGGAGGTATATCTCTAATAAAAATAAGTTCTAGTATAAAAAATTTTTAAAAACAATTTTTTAGTGCCACCTTGCATTGTCGTCCAAACTAAACGTGTAAGTAGATATGCAAAATTTCAGCTCAATTGGTTGGAGATAACTGTTTTAAAATTCGGTTGAATTTGACCCATACTAACAAGTTAAATAAAAGCATGTAATAAAAATAAATAGTACCTACTTTTTGTATACAAGTTTTTAAACGGGTGTGAAAACAGCAACGATTTCTCACAGCTTTTCAAATTACGATTTTCGTTCATGTGAGTGTTAAAATTTTCAACGCCTATAGATTACTTATTAATATATTTGCATACGATGTACCTTCTCTACTTGTATGTACATATTTTCGATTCTGATAACTAAAGGCGGCAGCCGCCCTTAGGTGAAAAGTACAAATATAAATAATGATGTCTGTTAAATTTCTCAGCGTGATTAGCATAAAAAAAATACATGTAAACATCCTACAAAGACCTGTTCTTGTATATTTACGGGGCACATTCCTGGGGTCTTAGGTAAGAAATATTCAAAAATGATTTAATATGTTGTGTTAAATGTTTAAGTATGAACATATTAATTACTTTTTTCTACAAATGCCTCTACGTTTCTATACATTTATGGGTAGCTGCCCTTTCGAAGAAAAACATTTTTTTATGCTTCTGAGACATTATTTTTATGAATTAACTACCTTCTTGTGCGGTTGTGGAAACATACTGCATATTAGAATACGGCATGGTATAATTAAGTAAAAATTGTATTAGATAATATCAAATTGAAATACTTACTTAACTTTAATTACATTGTTATTAAAATGAAAAATGCTATGAAATGCGATTTTTTTGACACACATTTTTGTTTTATTTTTTTTTATACCTACTAAGTTACTACAACAATTAATGTCAAAATTGACCAAAATAAATTCAAATACTGGAAAATGTCTTTTTTATGGGTAAATAAAGTGACATGAGCTCGGACATGAGCCATAAATTAGAGACTTATGAGACTTATGTTTTTTACGCAGTTTTGCTTGTATCATAAAGTTAAAAATTTATAAAAATTTTCCTAGTGTTTGTTTACTATACCTACTTGCGCTATGTGTACGTAGCTCTAGCTTATTTCTCGGTATAAATATTGACCACTATTGAATTTAAATAAATTTGTAGTAAATACAAAACTCTATAAAGGACGGACTCTCCAATAGTTATTTATTAATTATTATTCCATTACACCTTATCAAAGCTCTAAAATAATTTATGTTATTTAATAAAAGTTTATAATTATTGCGTTGTAGCATGGTTAATAATTTATTAAGTTCCATTGAATTATTAAAAATACTAATCTTTTGAGGTGTTTATTTTACATTGCTGATTATTTAGAAATATTTTGGTCAGAAGTTTGATAACTGCAGTCACTATTATAAAAATAAAATAATTTTTTCTTAATAAACGTCTGTCCTATCTCGTTCCTATGCTTGCTTGTTCCATTTTTCCGTATGCAGAACCTTATTTGTTCGTTTTGCAGACCATATTTTTTCTAGTACAGGGTGTTCCTAAATAAATGTCGCAACGGAAATCTGTAAATTCCTCTTGAAAAAAGAAACATTTTTATCCTCTTCCATTTTTTCTCTCCGGTCTTTCATTTTCGAGATAAAACTTTATTTTTTTTTTGTTTTTCGCCAATATCTTAGGAATCGTTTGAACTACAGGACTGAGCTTTTGTACATACATTACCACTATTAATAGCTACTTTTTCGCACCCTTCTCGAATTCATTGGACTTGCCAGTGGTGGAGATTTTAAGGTATCGTAAGGGTTCCCCCCCTAAATTTTACGCCACTGGAGAAATTGACTTTTGACAGCAAATTCTAAAGCGCCAATGAATTTTACACAATAAGAGTTCTCTTGGTTCATTGCTCTAAAGTCAACCGTTTTCAAGAAAAATGACTTTTTATGAACAAAAGCAAACATTTTGCTAACGTTTCGAAAATCTTTTGTAATTCAAAAAATAGGTAGTAATAATTAACAATTTTAACGAAATTTAACAACAGATAGGATTTTAACTTTTTTTTATCAATTTGGCGAGTAAAATTTACAGAAACTGTTCAAAATTACGTCCGTTGGCTTGAATGCACGCATTACATCTTCTAATCATGTTTCTTTCTGCCGCTGCGGCTTCACCTCTATCGGTCAACTTTTCGATAGTATTGACATGGATTTCATAAACGATGCATTTCGTTCTCCGGATGTTCTGTTCAGTTACTTGCACTTGCAAAATGTTCAAAATGCAAAATGCAAAATGTAAAAAATTTTCGAAACGTTAGCAAAATGTTTGCTTTTGTTCATAAAAAGTCATTTTTCTTGAAAACGGTTGACTTTAGAGCAATGAACCAAGAGAACTCTTATTGTGTAAAATTCATTGGCGCTTTAGAATTTGCTGTCAAAAGTCAATTTTTCCAGTGGCGTAAAATTTAGGGGGGGAAAAACCCTTACGATACCTTAAAATCTCCACCACTGGCACGTCCAATGAATTCGAGAAGGGTGCGAAAAAGTAGCTATTAATAGTGGTAATGTGTGTACAAAAGCTCAGTCCTGTAGTTCAAACGATTCCTAAGATATTGGCGAAAAACTAAAAAAAAATTAAAGTTTTGACACCGTGTATCTCGAAAACGAAAGCCCGGAGAGAAAAATGGAAGAGGAAAAAAATGTTTCTTTTTTCAAGAGGAATTTACAGTTTTCCGTTGCGACACTTATTTAGGAACACCCTGTATAATATATATTTGCTATTCACAAACCTATTTCAACCAAATATCAATATGGTGTTATTACACGAACAACTACATAATTTGCTGCTTTAGTAATTTTTTGTAATACAGGGGCATAGATGCAGAGAAGAAGTGGTTTTTCCTTTAAGCCAACTTTTACATCACTATGATGCAATCGAGATTTAAACCCTAATTTTAGTTTTCCTGAGCATTCTTGTTTAAAAAGCCATATTAGTTTATGGCGAGATTTTAGTCTGAAAAATTTTTATTACCTAAATACAAAAAAATACCAGAGGAAAATACGCAGAGAATACACAAAGATTATCGTATATGTACTAAAAATATTAATTGGACACAAGCAGTGTAGTTAAACAGAAACAAAATGAAATAGAAAAAATGTACCTAGGTAAATCTGGAACGAAATAAGTATATATTTAAATCCAACAATAAATACTATCAAGAATATGAAGATGAGGTTGAACGAATTTACAGTAACGGAAAAAGAACGGATAATACGAAAAAACAATTGTAAGCATCAGCAGACATTAATAAGTACTTAATATGTGTAGTAGATATTAAATTATAGTGCATATTGCCAGAAACAACTATTTTACAGGTTATATGCTCCGTCTAGCATTGAATTACACCAGATATCATTAAATACAGCTAGGATCATTCGTCGGCCGAACACACCAGACATATATCGGTTTCAGACTTATAAGTTCTAATCAGTATGCCTTAGGTGCGACAACCGACAAGCGTTCCAGCTTCTTAGATTCCCTAAATCCAGGAAAGCGGTAAGTACAAATAAAAATGTAAATGAGGGCTACATCTAGTGGCCAATGCCCTGAGTTACCCTTTTATTTGTACATACCTCTTTCTCGGATTTAAGGAATTTAAGCAGCTGGATCGTTCGTCGGTTGTCGCAATCTATGACATACTGATGAGGTCTAATAAGTCCGAAACCGGTATATGTCTGGTGTGTTCGGCCGATTAATGATCCTAGCTGTATTTAACAATATTACTTTCGTCCTTAGAAGGGCGACATTGGTCATGCTTTCATAGTACCTGTAAAACAGATTGCTTTCTGCCATTTTTGGCCATTTCAGGCAGTTAGTAGTATTGGCCACTAGATGTAGCATCTTTTATTTGTATTAAAGTGCATTCCTAACTACAATCACGGCTTAAATTACGGTTACCACCGGGTACCATGAATATTGAGGTACAAAACGATAATTTCTGTTTCACACCTACTTCCTTATACGAGGGTGGTATGAAAAGTTTCCGACCTCAACATGAAGATGGCAGCACTCGTAAATAAAAGCTAGTGAATTTCGTTGTTCATCTGTTGACAGTTACTCACCAAAGTTTCAGCCATTTTAGACTCGCTGACGCGCAGTTGTTATGTATTTTGAGTATTTTTATGAAAATGGACAAAATCGAGTATCGAGCTGTCATTAAATATTTGTTTTTGAAAGGCAATACGCGTACGCAAATCAAATACAAGTTGGATTCTGTGTATGGGGACTTTGCACCATCATTTACCACAGTGAAATTTTGGGTAGCTGAATTTAAATGTGGCCGTAAGAGCTTGGGAGACGATGAACGTTCGAGACGTCCAAAAACTGCAACTACCGACGAAAACATCCCCAAAGTTCACCAAATGGTGTTAGACGATCGCCGAATTAAAGTGAAGAAGATAGCAGAGGTTATGGACATGTCAAAAGAACGTGTTTGTCACATATTAAATCAACATTTAAACATGAGAAAGGTGTCCGCGCGATGGGTGCCGCGTTTGCTCACGTTAGACCAAAAACGTGTTCGAATGAACATTTCCAACGCTCTGTTGGCGCAGTTTAGGCGCAATAAATCCGAGTTTTGGCGCCGATTAATTACTGTAGATGAAACTTGGATACACCATTATACGCCCGAAACAAAAATACAGTCCGAACAGTGGACTGCAAAGGGGAACCGGCTCCAAAAAAAGCAAAAACTGTTTTTTCAGCTGGGAAAGTGATGGCGACTGTTTTTTGGGATAGTCATGGAGTTATTTTAATCGATTATCTTCAAAAAGGAAAAACCATTACAGGAGCATACTATGCATCATTACTTGACACGCTGAAGGCAGAACTTGCGGAAAAACGGCCACATTTGCAGAAAAAGAAAATCCTGTTTCACCACGACAACGCACCGTCTCACACCTCAGCGGTTGCCATGGCGAAAATCCACGAATTACGGTTTGAACCGTACTATTCGCCTTACCCACCAGATCTAGCCCCAAGCGACTTCTTTTTGTTCCCTCATCTAAAAATTGCGCTCGGAGGACAGAGATTTTCGTCAAATGAAGAGGCAATCACCTTCATGAACAATTATTTTGCAGAGAAAAACGCCGAGTACTATTTAGGTTACAAGGAGACTATGTTGAAAAATAAAAAAAAATTCTGAAAAAATGTCTTGTATCTTTGTTAGGTCGGAAACTTTTCAGACCACCCTCGTATTATAAGAAAAATACTAAAGGGGTGATGGGCGTAGCTACTTACCGAGAGGTGATGACGATGACGGTCCTTGTAGGGAAGAGAGACGAGTTAGGTAGCAAAATATTCATTTAACCCTTTGGCTATGCCCTCGTCTGTGCCTATACCATAAAAACAGCATCAAATTGTGCCTATATGTAACAAATAACGCTATACTACATTTGGTTTAAATCAGTTTAAGAGTAGCAAAAGCATTAAAAAAATATCCTCTCGAAAGCACCCAATACTACCTTGTATACCGTAAACGGTACGAGATAGGACTATACTTTAACGAGATACTTTACTGACAATGAGAATGATCTACTTGTAGTTAAAGTATTATTCACACAAATTGGAACATCTTATATTGTGCCCAGCGCATTCGCCACATTTTACATAATCAAATAGAGCATTTATTTCTCTATCTATTGGATTCATGGATTTTTTTCAGCATTAATGCGTAGAAAAAAATTATTCGATGTGGAATTAATTGTCTTCTTGCTACTTTTCTTAGAAACAGTTATTATATAATTACAAATACATACAGGATATTTCTGGAATAAGTGCATTGCTTGAAAGGGGTAATACAGGAGGCGCAAATAATTAATTAATCCACCTCTCTGTGCTCTATATGCTTATGTGTTTCGGAAAATTACTCAAGAATTATTACGCGAAACTTAGTCCGACCCTGCACTGTCCCACGCACGTTTTTTGAAATTTAGGTTTTTATCAAGGGTATAAGATGTACCCCGAAGGACTAAGGGCATAAGTTTTACTTTTTTAGAGCATGCCAATTTTTACATATTGAATTTCTTAACATATGTAGGTATTTTTATTGTGATACTACATATATAAAAATATTATAAAATATATAAAAGGCAAGAGTTGTATAAATCAGAAAATAACTTTAAAACTACTTGGATCACAAAATAACCTAATTAAATATATTTTTTAAATACGTAACGAGTATTTATAGAGGGTGTAAGAAGTATGTTTGCCATAACTTCAGCATGAGATAGAGTAATCATAAATGAACAAAAAAGTTGTCCACTACAGGTGCGTTAAGATTAACAGTTTTCAAAATACAACTAGTATTAATATTGGGGAATTTCATCACAACCTGACAACAGCGCTACACAGCTGTTGTCCATCACGTGTCCACGCGGCAGACTTGTCCTACGGAAAAGATGTAAAAAACTATTCAAGACAATTGTTTTCCAGTTTTTAAATAAATAAAAATAAAATGTATCGATTTTGTAGTACGAAGATAATGTTAGCTCGAATTTTAGTAATTATGAATCTCTTAAAACAGGAACTTTTAATCAAATTATGAATTTGAAAAATATGTAATTAAAGTACCCAAAGATTCACGTCGTCTAAATAATCATACCTATTAAAAATAATTTATGGACTTATCAAAAAGCAAAATTCAGTCATTTTTAAACGCACGCGCCGTTGTCATATTGCTAGTTATGAATTTTATCGAATTTTAAATTTATTACAACTATTTATTTTTTAGAATTAAGCATAAAGAAGTTAAAAAAGTGATAAACATTGTATTTTATGGTATTCTATGCACGCAGTTATGTAAATATTCCTTAATTAATCGAACTTTGGTACATCAAGTTGGAGATTTTGATAATTTTTTTCTCGGAAATGGTTGAGTTTAGGACCTGTCATACAAGGTTTTTCTGTTTATTTTAATGTATTCTATCGTTTGTTAAAATTAAGTCAGCAAATTTCTAGCACCTTGTGTATTAAGTAATAATTATCAGAAATTTAAAAAGCATCATTAGCGTAGGCGAGAAGTTTAGGAGTTTCTGGACTGCTTTTTTCTGGATTATTCAAAATTCAAGAAACGATACAGAGTAGGTGCATGAAGGGGTGTTTAAAATATTGCAATTTTACCAAACTTAACCTATATACTTTGTAGTATAACAACCCTAGGTTCGACAAAAAATAAGTAAACGTAGTTGTGGCCAAAAATATGTGATCGTCATAAGGATTACCTACGTTGTGTGTATCCATTTTTAATTGTCCGGAAGGCGCTGGCTACTAACTTTGTAGAGGGGATGTATGGTTTAATTATATAAAACAAAAGCAGAGTAAATACACCTAAACTTTATTTACATACAATTCAAATTAAACATGTGACAAATAGAAAGAACAACAAAAACATTAACAACCATTTAACATAAAATGAGAGTGCCAGGCTCACCTAGAGCTCCTGCGGGGAAAGAGCATGGCAGAGAAACCCACGATCGTTGCTCTTACCACCCAAATATAAATACAAAACAACCGCTAACCAAAGGCATAAATTAAGAACCTTTGCTAATGATAAATAAGACCTGTCTCATTTAATGTGTCACTAAATGTCATCTGTTACCTCATATTAGTCATACACACTTCCAAGTAAAACTGAAGAGGTTTGGTGTTAGTTAGCCGGCAGAGCCGGAAGGTACTGGAGTCCCATACGGGAGGCAATCCAGCTATAGTTGAGATTTCGGAAGATCCTTCATAACACTGGAGTCCCATACGGGAGGCAATCGAGCTTAATCCAGATTCGTTCCGCACGGGCGAAAATGTTAGTAAACTCAACAAGGCTCGTATAGACGTGTGACATAAAGTGGACACAAGAAATCAAAGAACAACCTGATCTTGTTTAAAACAAGTTAAATGTGAAATAAAGAAGTCGTTATTGTACTATCTGGGCGGTCTCGACAAAATACATATTTGAACATGTCATAAATAATGAACAATCTTAAATAATAATTGTAACAATTTTATATTAGAAAAATATACGCCCCTAAGCGTAAGACAATGAAGGTTAAACATATACAGAATTATTATCATGAGACATCTATATTTTACGAACAACGTCATCATTACAAAAACAAGTTAGCTGTAAAACAAAGGAGTCATTATTGTAAAGTCGGGGGCGCCCACGACGATATACATATTTTAACATGAAATAAATAATGAGCAATCGTTAATAATATAACAGTATAACAATTTTACCTTAGAAAAATATATGCCCTTGAGCATAAAGCAACGGAAGCTAAACATACAAAGAATTATTATCATGAAACATCTATAAACATTACAATCATAAGATTACACAGAACAATTAACAACAAAGTACTTAAAGAATATTACCTGCTAACTAATGACACTTTAACCAATTAACTTTTCACTACTTTGACACACTGCCCGCCGATCGTCTTACTGCCGATCTCCACACTGTTCGCACTTCAACTGCCTATCTTCAACTATTTAGGCTTCCTTCCAGAATTTCCTACCTAAGTGCCTGTTTTTTGTGCTTCCTTCTATCGACCGTTAATATTACTTTTTCATTGTTATACAACACCTATGTAACAGGTGACGTGGAAGTTGATAAGATAAGTACGGTTTTGCACAACTCACATAAAAGGTGCGTTCCAAAATAAGCAGGACTTTTCAAAAATAGGTATTTCTAGTGAAGCTATCTATGATGTATTGTCAAAAATTCATGACGTTTGGACGAATAGAAGCGGAGTTATTGCGTTGTTCACAAAGAGTTCGTTAATGCACAATTCTCTATCTTGGCTTTTGAAGCGTTTGGTGCATTGTTAAAGGAAGTTGGCGTTTGTTGCACGACAATGCACCATCTCAGCGATCGACACTTATAACCGATTTTTTGACAAATAATCGCATTTTAACTGTCAATTTTTACCGTTTCGGAAAAATGCATTTGCCCATGAAAGGAAATAGTTTCGTGGACGTAGAAGCCATCCGAAAGGTTTCTACGGACATCCTGAGGGCCATCCCTGCCTTTGGTCTTTTATTTAGTAAAATAGTGTTATAAAGCCCAAATTCGTATTTTTTGTCGTTATCTCGATTTATTTAGATAACATTGGAAAAAATAAAAGAAATAAATAAAACTTTGACACCCCGTATCTTGTTTTTTGTATATATATATATATAAATTTGGTTAAATTTCAATAATTTGAGCAACCCTACATGTACGTGCTGTGTACTGGGACAACCTGTATCAATTCAGTGATTTCTTTTCTTTTAATTAGTGAAACAGTTACATAGTTCAATTTATTAGTCTACAAGTTTTACAAGTCTACATCAACTATCCTCAACGATATTTAAGTAAAAAGTGAAATTTTAACATATTGAAAATCAATGACTTCAGATAATCTAAAAATATTATGCCACCAACTAGAGAACACCCTGTGCGAACATGAAATTTTAAATAAACTTGACTAGATAGAATGTTAATCAGTAAATTGCAGTTGCAGAGTAAGAAAATTATGTGATATTGTAGTAATTAAAACAGTAAATATGAGCTGTTCGAAAACGAAAACTCCTCCCGTCTTTTCCAGGAACTGTTATTTTTGCATCGTTATTTTTCACACGGGACATATGCGACCATGAAAACTGCTGACGACAGACGGGAGCATCTGCGGTCGCGGATATATTATTACGCAATTACGGGAACGTGCAATATTGTTATTAAAATTTACGTAGTAAACTGGGAGGAATCTGCAAGCGTGTCCAGACGGCAGACACATAAATCTATCATACGTTTTATTTATTCACAATCAGGGTATTTGTTGCAAGCCGACACAGGAAATTGATAGGTACTTATTGTTTATTTCACCACTGCATTGAAAACATAATAACGCAGTTTGCGAAGTTTTTAATAATAGGACTGTTTCCATAAGTGATATTATCTGTATATACTTAGTGTTTTTCAGATTGTTTTGGAAAAAATTAACATACATTCAGGAGTTGATAGAACATAAAAAAAAATAAAAAAATTCTGTTTTTGAGATGTGAAACGTCAAAAATTACTTTTTGAAATCAAGTTTTCATCAAATCTTTTCCAGAAGAAAAAAAAACCGTGACATCTTTTTTAAGGTTAAATTTTTTATACTGTACCTATGCTGTAAATTATAATGTAAAATTTCAGGTTAGGTACATAAAAAAATATGTTCTTACAATATAAGTATAGCCACATATACGTCACTAGGAAATTATTGATTTTGGCACAATCAATTGATTTCTTCTCAAAAACGGTGTGATTTCAACAATTTTATCAGGGATAACTTTTTTATGTAAAATAAAATTTCACATTGCAATATATGACATACATTGTAAAATCTTTTTATCAGGAAGTACTTATAACGACATTGATCGATCGACCTGTGTAGTAGGTGGTCAAAAACTAAAATCATTGACATATTTAGTGCCTTGAAAANTCTACTGTACCGTGTTCCTCAATTTGTGAAATATTTTACTAACTGTCCCTTGCGAGAATTGGGTTTCGGGATATTTCGCATTAAATAAATCGCGCACTTCAGCCTGACCTTATTTTGTCTCCACATCCAAGCAATATCAATATTTCGATGCGTTGCCTTTCCGACAATACCATTGCAATTCAGTAAATAAATTGATTTTGACACAATAGTAACGTTTCGAACTCCAATTTACGACTAAAGCGAAAAATGAACCAGAAAGCCTGGCAAAGAGGTGCCAAAAAAACGCAACATAAAAAATATAACTTTTTTGCGTTAGCAGCGATAGGTACAGTTTCAAATTCTTTATTTTATTCTATGCAAATTAATGGAGGATAACACTGAAGATAATTAAATTTTATTTCACTTGTTAAGTTTGTGTTTTATATAACCCTAAAAACCTTGCTATTGTAAAAATAAAACTTGTTTATTTGGTATGGCTGGATTCGGTTTTCTATAAGCTTTTCAACGAGCCCCCCCATGCCTTATGTTTCCATTTGAAAAAAAAGTAGGGGTAGCTGGGAGTTAGGGGGTGGAAGAAAAATTAATTATTATATAACCGAAAGATGGGAAAAAATCAAAATCAGTTAATGTGTTTCGACGTTTTAAAAAAAGTAACTCATTCAAAAGATATGAATTTTATTCCGTACTTTTGGCAATCCCTGTAGTTTATGTGGTTGAAAGCAATGGTGATAACTTCGCCTTTAGGCAACACAAGACTTATGTAAATTAAATGGTTAGATGTTGCATATTTTCGAGTTTTAATGTTAAAACTAAAACACCGACATAAAAACACTATGTATATGTAGGTACATACAGTATTGCAATTTCATTTTTTAAACTTTATTATTATATTTATTTTCTAGAAAATATGTAGGTATTTAAATTGTTTCAAATTGATTTCCTTTATAAATTTTCGATGATTATGTTCGGAACGTTTAAAAAAAATCAAATTTGCTTATACATACATAGGTATAGTTCCTTTAGATCAGAATTTCTCTTGACATATATTGCATCTCTAAAATATAACTATGTATTTCGTACTATCTACTTATGTAACGGAAAGTCTTTAATTAAATTTTAAATTACATAGGAGCTTCCTTTCGTGTATTTCCTTTGCATCAGTTGCATCCTTATAGCAGTTGATGTGAACTTCTTTTTATTAAAAAACATTCTTCTTACATCTCTCAGACTTTGAAAATCTGTAGGCTTTATTTCATAAAATAAATAAGACTATTAAATCAGTGTATCGAATTCATTAGATAATTCAGTGACATGTTTTTCGTTGACGTCCGATTCGGTCAGCGACTTGTGATTTACATCTGTTTGTAACTAAACTAAATTTTAAACTTTAATTAAACATTATCATTGAAAACGGTTAAGTTACGTAAAAATATAGAACAAAATTTGAAAGTTATGCATTGAGACTAATCTAAAGTGAAACAGCTTCAACATTTTTAATTCTTTTTTTGTTTAAGAATTTGCAAAAACATGTGGCAAGCTACGAGAAAGGCCTTAATTGTCTTACACGAACGTCTGTTTTGCTTTTATACAGACAATTTTATAGGTCTTCGATGAGGAATAATTCTCTGTATTACATCAGAAGTATTCTTCTTCATTTTTTATCGAGGATTTTTTCAGAAACTTTTAAATGGTACGGAAAGTATGTCATAAAAATTTTAGTTTCACTCTAATTTTATCATTGGTTGATGAATGGAAAAATAGTTGAACATATTGTAATAATGTAAATTCTTCTTTGAATAATTACTTTTCTGTTTGTAAAAAGATAAACCGATTAACTGATTAATTTCCCATTTTTTACAAATCTTTTTTAATAGATTGCCTAAAATTTTCTATTTGCCTATTTCGTGTTTTTATTTTCTATCATTTTGTGTAAGAAAAGAGATGTAACTTTAAGGGGAGGATGGTTAGTTTATTTAGTACGAATCTAAAATTCTTTTTTTATAATTGAGTTTTTTAAACTGTACTATACTTCTTGTTGTATGTAAACCGAACCACGAGGAATTAGCGTGATAAGTTTGATCAGTACCTATATTATTAGCGTTGCCTTTTTAAAAGAACCAGAAAATAATTTAGTAAAACAATTTGCCTTTGTACGAATTAGCGACGTGTTATTTTAAAGTCATCATAATATATTTTACGATATTAATGTGGACGAAGAACGAATATTTAGAACTCATTCTATTGCATAAAAAAATATATTTTTATATGTGATTTATTAAACACATGAAAAGCCGCTACTGCCAGTTGACTTCACCCCTGGTATGATATGACGGGATCGTAAATGGGTTAAAACTGCTGTTTTAGTTCAACGAAACAGGAATTTTGCTTTTTAATAAGATTTGCTTTTTAATAACCTTTCCTCTTTCCTTTAAATTACGAAATTTGACAGCAGTGCATACACATACCGCAATTCCCAAGTGTGCATGTGCCGCGACTAACGCGCTCCGTTGATTGAGGTCACATTATACTGTTCAGCGGCGGGGCACGAAAATTACTAAAAGAAGTTATAAAAAAAATCAGTTTTTACGAGGAAATGAGGAAACATACTTCTGATACGTATTTCTAAAGTTCAAAGGTAACCTCCTTATAAATATGACCCCCATTCAAAGTTACACCCTGTATGTTGTTTAAATTTATGAATTTGCAAAATAGTCCATATGCCAAAATCTGGAAAGATAATACCTCAATTAAATTATTTATCCGCAACTAAGAGGCCGCTTCATAAAGCGTATCGGATGTCTCTTTCCGTGATCGGAAACGCGTGGTACGGAGTCGAACCTGATAAGGTCGCAGTTATTTATTTTTTTTTGGCGCCGAATAGTGCGCTGTCATTTCCTGGCTTCAGTCGAGTGCTTTGGCTTTAACTTTTTCCTTCAGAACCGATGGAGAAGAGATCCAATTTCCGATCGGCATTAATCTGGTTGAAGCGCATTGTCCCCAGCTTTCTGCTGTTGGATGCATTCAATTTAAATAAAGATGAATTTATCAATGTAGACGATTCCTGCACGGTAAGTTTTTTGCGGCGTACCTGTATATTCTCGCATGTTTGAATTAAACAAACCATTTCATTTTATCCTTTTTTTTTATTTAGGGAAGCTCAGGGTTTTGAAATTGAGATCGTTTTTGCGAAAAAACTGTGTGATTATATCAACAGTTTCATATCCTTTTTCCCAGTCTTTTTAATGAAATGTTGAATTAATTAGCATATTGTGTTTACCTACGTACTAGTGGTAACATGTTATTATAAATTGCGTAAGTTGATCCATAAAATCATGAAATACTAAAATAGTACATACTTACCTATAGTGCTACGGTATAATTTTTTTCCAGCTGTGTTAGTCCGATTTAATTTTAGAGAACATCGTTTATATTTCAACCTAATAAATTTATTTAATTTCGTGTTACTTATCTTTCATCAAAAAGTAAATTAAAGCACAGAATTCACGTTTGTAGCCCTTGAAAATAGACATTAAAGATTACAATAATTCGCATAAAACTGGTATGAATGAATGTTGGGAAATGGAATGTGAAAAGTCCCCATCGATCCCACATCTGCAAGAAAATTTATTCAAGGTCAAAGTTCGCAAATATGGGGTTTTTAAAATTTTCAGCCAAACGGCAAGTTTTATCAGAAAAATAGGTCAGACAAAAATTGTAGATCATGCAATTGTCTATAAAAATTGTTCTTACATTTTTTTTTCGAAGAATCACCATTTTTGAAATATAGCGACTCAAAAAGTTGACAAAGTTGTGTTCTCCATAATATGCACATTGCACACGTTTTACGTTACCTGTGAGGTAGTATACTTGGCGCGTTTTTTAAGGTGGTTTCCCCGTTAGGCCTATTCCACGATCTATTATGGTCCTGTTTAATTAAATAATATTGTATTAAATAAAAATTGGTACTATTCGATATGATGAGAGCGGTGTGAATTATGAGTAATTGGGGAAAACTATTCGTCTGATTGATAAATATCTAATGGAGCTTCAAGTGTAATGTCTTCTTCTTTTTCTCTTCCTTCTTCAATCAGACGAATAGTTTTCCCCAATTACTCATAATCCACACCGCTTTCATCATTTCCAATAGTATCATTTTTATTTAATACTATTGGATAAACGGAAAATAAAATAAGTCGAACACTCTGTATACTAAGCTCGTGTTAATGGTGTTTATAGTTCTAAGTTAAACCTTGCTCCAGCGAAGCCGACGCTGTGGCTAAATACGCTGATCAGCAGAAATGCTTATATAAAAACCAAAGTATCTTTGTCCTATTAAATATTAGTCTATATGCAGTCTACTTAAGTGTAACGCTATAAAAGCTATATAAAAATCTAATTAAAGATTATTTACTCAGTTTACATTTTATTATTTTCTTCCCCATAACTCAACAAATACAATATTACTTAATTAAACCAGGACCACAATAGATCGTAGAATAGTTCTACCGGGGAAACCACGTTAAAAAAAACGCACCAAGTACACCACCTCACAGGTGGCGTGGAAACGTGCATATTATGAAGAACAAAACTTTTTCAACTTTTTAAGTCACTATATCTCAAAAATGGTGATTCTTTGGAAAAAAGTGTAAGAACAATTTTTATAGATAATTGCGTGATCTACATTTTTGTCCATTCCATTTTTCTGATAAAACTTACCATTTGATTGAAAAATGCAAAAAACCCTTATTTGCGAACTTTGACCTTGAATAAATATTTTTCAGATGTGGGATCGATGGGGGCTGTTCACATTTAATTTATAATGGTGTTCCCAACATTCGTACCAATTTTCAGCCTTATACGAATTATTGTAAGCTTACTCCTATTTTTTGAGCTACTTTGACCGGGTGATTGGTTAATTTCAATAAGTGTACCTAAATTCTTTTGTTTTTCAGAAAATATCATTTATATTTAATGCCTATTCATTATTATTGTCAGAGAGTTATCGAGTATATTAATAATGGACTAATGAAATGAATTTTGATGTTTGTCAGTTTGACTTATTTTTTTTTAAATTTTAGGAAATTCCGTAACATTTATTATACTTTCTGAAATATGTGTCACATAGGTACTCTTGATTACGATTGACTGAAATACATTAACATTGTCTGAAACAAATTTGACGAAAGTTTATATGAAAATTTAAATAATGCAGTTATTGTAAGGTTTTAAAGTAGTCATTTATACAGGGTGTCCCGCATAAGAACCGACACAGGTCAGGTGTATGTAGGGGTGTGCAAAATAGTTTTATTTAACTAAACTTCCTATATTCAAAGTTATACCTCTGAGGAGATATTAGCTCCCAAAGTGGGGCTCTAAATTTCGAAAAAACATAATTTAATTTTAAATTTTTGTTTTTTCTTCTTAAATTTTAAAAAACTTTATGGTTTTCAAGAAAAACCGTATTAACTGACAAAACTTTAAGAGTGTTCTTTAGAAAATAATCAAAAAGTCTATAGTAGGCAATGAATTTATCTTTCAAACTTGTCAGTTAGTAATAAAATTACTTTATTTCAACAATTACTTCTGATTGTTGTTGAAAATATCTGGAAAATTTACATTTAGCGAACAAGTTGATATGCTACTTGTGCTAAGTTTCTGCGAAAGAAACTGTAGAAGTGTGGAAGAATTGTTGAAATAAAATAATTTTATTACTAATTGACAAGTTTGAAAGATAGATTCATTGCCTACTACTGACTTTTTGATTATTTTCTAATGAAAACTGTTAAAATTCTGTGTCAGTTGATACGGTTTTTCTTGAAAACCATAGTTTTTTAAAATTTAATAAGAGTAAAAAAAAATTAAATTAAATTCTGCTGTGAATTAATATTACTATTTTTCAATTCGGTCAATGAAAAAAAGTTCTGAACAGTTTTAGAGGTGAGTCATCCCCAATGAACACCTTGTAGTGCTTCAATTAACTTTAAATCATAGTCAAAGAAGACCGGTAATAAACCTAAATCATGTACCAAATTTGGTTCTTCTACGGTAAAGCAGAGATATTAAATTTTTTCGAAATTTGTATATAGGTAAGTTTGGTTAAATTACAATATTTTGGACACCTCTACATGCACCTGCCTTGTGTCGGTTCTTATGCGGGTCACCCTGTATATTCGCATATTTATAGAAACATTGACGAGTGTCATGAGTAACTTTCTTAGAAACTACATAACAAACAACCATACCAGTAAAATGTTCTGTTTTTTCCCCCAATTAACAAATCAATTTCAATAACAATTTACTTATTATTTCTTTTATAAACAAAATATTCACTGTAAAAAGAAAAACTATTGAATTACACGCTTAATGCTAGCGTGAATAATTTCCTGGAAAACAGTTATTATACAATGCACTTAACTGTAAATACATATAATTTATTCTTAGAACATTAATAATTCTATCTCAAATATCAGCATATTATATATTTTTTTCACTATATCTGTAAATGTTTAAGTGTGAATTCTGATCAGTGGCGGCTCTTGACTTCCATACCAGGAAGGGCGGAAAAATTTTGGTACAAAGTATCGAAAAAAAAAATCAAATTGGGTAGTTTTGTTTTAATTACTATTGAAATAGAGGGAAAATGTGCTCAACATTACTTTTTATAGTGAAAGTATATTTTGCTCTTGTCCGAAATAAATTTTTCAGTTACTTTTTCATTAATATTTGTCATTTCTGCACCATAAATTTTTCAATAGGCGGAAAAATTTAGGTACAAAGTATTGAAAAAAAAATCAAATTGGGTAGTTTTGTTGGAAGTATGTACTATTGAAATAAGGGAAAATGTGCTCAACATTACTTTTTATAGTGAAAGTCTATTTTGCTCTTGTCCCAAATAAATTTTTCAGTTACTTTTTCATTAAAATTTGGCATTTCTGCACCATAGATTTTTCGATAGCATTGCAAGTGTTTCTAATCTCTCTTTACAATATAATTTAAACTTTTACATTCTGCTATTATTAAAATTACACTATTAAGCAATCAAATCATAGAGGGCGACATGCTACTGTCTAGCTCGTTGAGTTAGTTGGAGTTGGGGACCGTTGAAAACATAGACTTTCATGGAGGCTTCGATTTGACATGAGTTAGATAAAAAAAATTGTGAATGAAAAAATTATTCATTTTCTCCCTAGAAAATACCCTAAAAATATTTTTGCCCCAAAAAACCCCTTTTTCAAATTCTTTCCCCTAAATTTGGGGGGAAAATCCTCAAGTTGGCATCATTGCCTAGGAGCCCATATAGTTAGTGTTTTTAAAACGAATTTTGCAAGTCGAGTTAAACTGACTGACTTTTTGAATTACCCGAGGATTGTCTTTGCCCTAAATTCGACAGTTTTGCGTACCCATTAAGATGGAAATGCGCCTCGTCGCTAAAGATGATTTTCTTAACAAAATCTGCGTCCACTTGTTGACTCTCCAACATCCAATCAACGAATGTCCGGCGCATTAAATGGTCGTCTGGTTTCAATTCCTGGGTTAGCTGAATCTTGTTAAAATCCGCACATGTTTATTTGCAGTGACTGACGGCGCATTGAACTGGAATTTCCGCCACACTATTACTGACAATAGCAATATTTTCGGCTAAACCGCCAGTACGAAGTCAGTCTGTTTTTTAATTGTTTGCAAAAACCTTTTTGTTCAAATTTGGCAGCTAATCTTTAATCTTTTCACAGTTGTTTCATTCAGGGCGTTCCTTCTACCGAAAATTCCACGTAATTTTCGCACAGTCTCAGCTACACACTCTCCGTACTATTCAGTTCGGTGTTGCTTTATTGCTTAAACATAGAACTGTACTACCACGGTTCAGAATATTGGCTTAATATACAGGGTGATTCATTAACAATGGGAAAGTCGAAAGCTGAAGACACTACACGTGAAATGGTGACCATTGCGTAAACATGCCTTATCCGAAAGTTGATAGTTTCGGAAATACAGGGTGTTGAAAGTTAAAATTTTAAATCGTTTTTTTGCGATTATTCTTAAAATATGTAGGTTAGGAACTTGAAAATTTGTGAAACTATATTTTTTTAGGCGACGAGTAAGATGCGTGTTGTAATTTCAGCATTGCTCATAGAGGGCGCCAAGATCAATTTTACCGAAAATATAGTTAATAACTTTTTACCCTTTATGTCTAACATGAAACTTTATTCATAACCTGAAAGAGCAATCATTTTTCCATTAATTATGTACTCTTGTTTCATTTCAGTATCTCGATCCGTTTTCGAGAAAAATTAAACACGTAATAAGTACGAATAAATATATTAAAATTAAAATACAATAACAATGAATGAATGCACAGTGTGGTAACGTATCAAAGCGTTAATAAAAATGTACTTCTTTATGTACAGTACGTTCATGATGAAAGGAACAAATTCGTTTAAAATTCAGGTACCTAACTATTTTGTGGAAAAACGCTCGGACACGTCAATTAGTATTTTTACTTGCAGAAGAAGCATTAATTGCATGCAGCATTAATTTTTTTTTTAATGGAATACCCTGTGTATTATGTCGTTTTTGAATGATACGGTAAATTCTGAACACTTTTTTTGTATAACATCCCATCTCTAAAATCAGTGGTTTTCGTAATAATGACGCTTGAAATGTGATAAATGTTAAAAAAAAATAATTTTTAATCATAAAACATTATTTAAATAACAATTGCTTTATAATAAATGTTTAATGTTTAGTCCGTTTACTTCAATACATTTTTGTAGTCAAATGATTGTTTCCCGTTGAACGTTTTCAATTACCTCTGCCGGAATAAGTCTTGTTTCCTGGCGTATTCTCTGTTTCAGGTCATCAAGATTATTTAGTCTATTCACATAAACTTTAGATTTCAATTAACCCCATACGAAGAAATCTAAAGGGATTAAATCCGTTGACCTTGGTGGCAACTCAATAGGACCTCTGCGTCCAATCCATTTGTTAGGGAAAGTTAAGTCAAGAAATTGTAGAACAGAAATTGCAAAATGCGGAGGTGCCCCATCGTGTTGGTACCATTTGTCATTATGAGGAATGTCTGGATCTTGTGGATTAGGAAACACAACAGCTAAAGCGGGCATATGAGTTCAAACTGAAGAAAGTCTCGTTCTCCATTTAAATTTTCTTCCAAAAAAAAAATAAGATCCAAGGATTCGGTTTTTCGGTTTCGACAATACCAGCCTAAAAATTTATTATGATTATTCATCTCAATTATCTGCTTACAAAACTGCATTCTTCGGCTAAAATCGTCTTCTAATAGTTCATGTATCAATTGAACTTTATAAGGATGATATTTGTTTTTTTGGAGTATTTGTGACACAGATTCCGATGACAAGTTACAATTCCTGGAGATTGTCCTAACGGCTACATGGGGATTGTTTACAGTTTCTAGTAAAACGTCTAGTTTAGAATCTTCTTATATTTCTACTGGTCTTCCTTTAGGTAAATCTCTAATGGTGCCGTGCTCAGCAAATTTCAATTCAATTTTTCTGACAGTAGACCTAGTAATTAGAGGTCGATCAGGATGAATTACATTAAATAAATTACAGACTTCCTGTCGAGTACGCAGTCTGTCTCCAAAACCAATCATCATAAGTACTTCAATACGTTCTTTCTCAGATAAATGCATTTTTAAAATGAAACGTAAAACTGACAAAATGATACTGACAAACTAAACGGCGGTGATAGTTTGGTTCTTATTGTCAAAAATATGACATCAAAATGGTCTAGGGGTCAAGGAATGAAAAACGATTAATACGAAGAAAATTGTTTTGTTTAAGGTAAAATTTGGCATACCAAATTAAACATTTTATTTAGTTACTTGTGTGTATTTCAAAATATCAATTTTCAAACGTCATTATCTCGAAAATCGCTGATTTTAGAGTGTTCAGAATTTACCGTACAATTAAAAACTGACATAATATGCAGGGTGTTCCATTAAAAAAATCAATGATGACTGTGTATGTTCTTCTTGAGACACCCTGTATACAATTTTCTTATGTCAAAAAATCCGCAAAAAATAATTACAAGTTTTTGATGCTAGAGAATCCAGAAAGTTACACGGGACATTGTTTTCGGCGTTCATCGGCCACAATTTTAGTCAATTCTGGCTCAAATCTGCTTGCCCTCAAACGCCATGGAGGGTGGAAATCCAGTACAGTTGCCGAAGGCTACGTTGATGGCTGTTTGAGAAATAAAATGGAAGTTTCGAAAAAGATAGAGTCTTCAGTGTCTTCTGCTGCCACAGAACCAGAACAACGATCGTCTACTGGAATACAACAAGAAAACAACGACCGCACGCTGAAAAACTGCACTAAAAACACGACACCAAAAATATTCTCTATTACCGAAAACACGGTGCACAATAATACTGCTTTTCCCAGCGTAACCTTAAGGAATGTTCAAATGTTACCATAAATATTAAATATTAGTTTCTTTTGTTAATGCGTTAGCAATTTTCTTAATAAAAACGAGTTAAATTAAAAGTTGTATTTAATTTATTTTGTTAATGCGTTGGCAATTTTAGTAATAAAAACGATTTAAATTAAAATTTGATTTTTGTGATCTCTGTTTGCAGTCGTATAAAAAGTATCGTAAAAAACTCGTTAGAAAACCTCTTTGCATACTCGCTCGACTTGTGGTCCTCGCCTTCGGCCCTGTCCACCAATATGTCTCGCTCCTTGATGTTTAATATACTATTTTACGGTTATTGAAACATTACAGTAGATGCATAAAGAAATTCTGGTGCGAATGGTAGATCTACACTACACTTTAAGAAATGGCGAATGCGCCAGGAACGTTGTTTATTTCAAGAAAACTGTTTACAAAGGAAGATAAATTGTCCGTCACCGAGATATTACTTATCTAAACAATTTTATGACGAGTGGAGTGCGGTTTGGTCGTATTTTCGTCTGCGGGTGAACGTTTGTGGGTATTTTAGTGTCTGTGGTAGAGGGTTTATGGATCACCGATAAACCTAACGTGGCGTCGGGAAGGGGGAAGGATTTTTCTGCTCGTTCTTACGTATTTGAATCAATAATTCATAATGGTTCGTGGGGCGCAGAGTGCTCTCTCTTGGATATATAAAATAATGTCTAGTTATTTCTGAGCTCGTTTCAGTTGCAATTTTTAGTAGTGTCTGATATGTACTTTCTATTACTGGATTGTATTTTTTTATTCAATCATTGAAAACATTTTTTTTATTTAATTCTCAGAAAAAGAAGCTACAATTTCTCAGAAATTAATTGATAAGCTTGATTTTATAATTTTTTTTCCAATTTAAAATAATTTTAAATTGGAAAAATTGGCGTTAAAATAACACATGGAACTTCCTGTCTACTTGTGAATCTCGAGAGAAGTCGTTTTGTGAATAATAATATTATATTTAATGATTTAAAAAATAACGAAAATAATTTTAACTAATGATTTTATGGGAAGCAATTACTCCGAGGGCTACCTGTGCCGTCCAAATTTAAATATTACACCCTCAACATCTTGTAAATAGCTAAGATCAGTCGTAATGAGAGTCACCAGACAGAACTTACTAGTTCTCATTAGTTTGCCTGTAAGTACAAAGGCATTTCTAAAAAAAAAAAAAATTACACGATTTATTCAATACGGAGATCCGTTACTAATTGTAAATATATATTTTTAATCAACTATTAGACAGAGAAACAGTGAAAAATAATTTAGTAAAAACAGATTGTTTTAATATTACAACGACGTGTTATTTTAAAGTCACCATATTCTTGTGTTAATGTGAACGAAACGCCGAACATTAAAAACATTGTTTTTGAAAAATTAAAAATTTTAACATAACCAATATTGTAAATAAAACTAATTTATGTTTTAAAATATTTATCTTTGCTGTTTTAAAAAACGAATATAAAAAATCTGATTGACACGAAATATTTTTTTAAACGTTTTTTCAAACAATTATGTTACTATTGTTTTAAGCAGTGCATATTTAATTTGTGAATTTTATTGTCAATGACCTTTAACATTGACCTAGTTCACCTGCACTATACTATTGCCACTACGTACAGTAGATTTAGGATAATTAAAATAGGGATGTACATAAATACGGTATGTTTCCACTCTCTCCTCTTATTCAGACACCAGCAGCGGATCGATGTTAGACATGTTAAATTAATTTAATATAAATAAAATAATAAAGTTAAACCATGACCAGTGGAATTTAAATATAATTCCATCATGTTACGAACGCTTCCGAAGTGCAACGTAGGTTAGCCATCGCTGTTGCGGCATGCCTTTGTAAACGGATACGCCGACATGTTGATGTAGTTGATGAACAACTAAATTTCTAGGTTATATATCTATTAATTTTTGTAATCGAGAAATTTTAAAATTCTGTACAAATTTTGTGAGATTTTTTTGACATTAGAAAATTTTGGACAAGAAAAAAAGGTATTTTTATGTTTAAATTGTAATAATTTCATTGCTTCTTTTAATTTTTGTTTATCTGTTCAGGGCTATATTATTTTCCGTCGCTTATTTCTCATTAGGTAGTTTTTGTTTTTCTTAGAATGCAAATTGTTAGACGTTTGTTTAAATTACTGTTAATGTTGCTGTTCTTATCAATATATGAGTAAAATATCTAGTGCGCTTTATTGTGTAGACGTGGGTGTCGGAATTTCCTTTCAAAATCAAAGGTTATAAATTATTTCCACTGGAAAACGTTAGTATATAAATCATTACAATATAATGAAGTCAGAGAGGAAAAGAGACTTAACACCGGCAGGAATAATATGAATTTATGTGATTTTAAACCCATATTTCGTATCCCTTGTAGCCAAGAGGGAAATCGATTAACTAGAAATAAAATGAAGGAATGTTGGATTGCATTAGTTTTACGGTAACCAAATTCTAAAACGAATTTTATAAGTAGATCTATTTTAGTAAATGTAGTGACATTGAACACAATTTCACTTCGACAAGCTGTTAAAATTTTTTAGAAAACTAGTGTTCATCATTTATCGAACTGTTTTCTTCGTTGAATATTGGTCATATTGATAGAATTTTTCAAATTTGATGCATTCTTTATAAAAACTTAATTTGCCACTAAATGTAAAATTTTTTGTATTGAATTTTTATTTTAATTATTTTTAATTTTTTTGGTTCAGTATTTTTTACAGAATTTATAATTTTTAAATATTTTTTAAGAATCTTCAATTCTGCATTCATTGATATTCACCACCATTCAAACTTCTGACGCATTGGAAATGAACGTAGTTATAAATGAAATATAACAACTCATCGCTATTATATTAACGAATTTATTTATGTATTTACAAGCACTGACAAATGACAACTTGGTAAAACAAACCGAAAATTATTTCTGTCTTGGTATGTAGGTATTTAGAAAAGTGTATGTAGAATATTAATCCATTTTACGATATTTAGTGTAAAAAGAGAGATATACCTAGGGTTATGCCAGTTTTGTCCAAAATTAAGAATCGTCTCGAAAATGATAAAACGGTAAAATATATCACATTACGAGAAACACAAAACAACTCTAAAAACCGACGAAAACGCAACATTACAACTGCACATCATTATCGACTTATCAACAAATATCCTACCAAGTGATTATTACAAATTTTCCCTTTTTTACTTTTGTAAACGATATGTTGATTTACGGCCTTTACGTACAAATTTAACCCATACCCTATATATCTTGGGGAACTTACTTTTCACTCTAAATTCTCTTATAGTACACTTAAACATACTCTTAGTCTTATAAGAACAGCCAAAATGTAGAAGTTCACCATTTTCCTCCACCCCTTAATCGTGTAATACACAGAACTTTTCTATTCGACGCAGAAAAGTCCAGCCTACACAACTACACCAAAGTCAGTCCGATCGGACCACCCCTGCGCCCAGCGGTTGTTGCACTTTGTAGGTTTCTACTCCCCACAGTGACATTCTGTATATTTTCCTAATATCTAGCGTTACACTACTGTTTGTGTATGGTCCAGAAACTAGTAAAAAAAAGTAGGTAACTATGCCTATGGGAAAGAGGAAAATTGGGAGAAAAGCATCACGAACACCTGCGGTGAACCTTACACTCTTACATGTGCTTCTTCTTTCTTCTGTTTTCAGGCGCGTGTCCCTTTTTAGAAAGTGCTAGAGATCAGCGCGAAAAGTAATACAATAAAAAAATATATAAGAAGTTAAACATAATGAAAATGGAACTAATTACTTATATTAAAAATAATGAGAGAAAAATTAAGGAAACTAGTTAATTACTACCGATTCCTAAAACGTTTCCAGTGTTCAAAAAATAAGTACAATTAAAATTTCCATAAGGTCATAGAGTCTTTGTATTTGAACAGTTTTTATAATTCAACCAGTAATTTTGATTACGTCTGATTAATTATAAGTAGGTACTTGTCTTCCGGAACGGCATCGCTCAATAATGCACAAAAAGTTCAAGGAGCCCGTATAGCAAATTAAAGACGCTAATTACATCCTTCCAGGTAGGACGAACATTTCTCAAATTACCCATGTAACTACACGTTTCTTGCAAAGATAATAATATTGTAACTTTGGAGCCAAAATATATGATGATCAGTGGACGGCATCTGCTGCCAAAGCGTTAATTTCACTAGTTTTTCGCGGTTATTTTCTACGAAAATCACAAAGAACAACTGTCGCAGTTTTTTAATGTATTTTAGGAAGTAAATTTGAGATAAGTTCCATTGAACTTAAGTCAGAAAATATCACAATTAGGCTTAGTGCGGCGCGAAGTTTAACAGGACCGTAGTCAGATTACGAATGAAAATATTAATATGCTTACAGAAAATATGTCGCAACATAGTAGGTACTACCAAAGAGCAAGGCTAAGTAGATGATAAAATACCTATATAAATTTAAATGACACCACTTACCCGATAAACCTTAGTGTTGAGACAATGCTTCCATGGCATACTGGAAGGAGTTAAAATATATTATTACGTGCTTTTCTAAGTTTTCTTTAGTGAAATGAAAATAAATGAACTATATATTAATATATTTACTGGTAACGCCTGATATGTACCGGATAAAACTTTACATATGTTTTCCAAAATGGTGTATCCCTGATTTTTTTCCATCACTCTTTGTATTTTTTCTTTTATCGTACTACTGACTGGGCGTATATTATTGGCATCGGATATATATTTTTGTACATCATCCATTATATCAAATTACTCATTTAGGGATAGTGCATGTGATTTCAATTTACGGAATTGCGGAACTTGGGGTTGTTTTTTTTAATGGAATATTGCTTGAAAGAAAGGCGTCTGTAAGTTCATAGAAAAATACAGAGTCTTCAGCGCTGGACGAGGCATGGCTCTTCAAATATCTTGTCACTTTAGTTTTGTACCAAGAATTTATAATTCATACACAGTACAAAACAGGTAATTTCCTTTAATACGTATGTCCCCATAACCTTAGGGATCAATGTCAAACCACATTTGAAATAATTCCCGTCTATTTATTTTCTCTTTTGGCATTTTACTTCATTCCCCCCCCCAACTAATAGTTGTTAATGTAAGTTATGTTACTATTTATAAATAGTTATTTAAATACACACGGTGAATACAATTTACAGCAGACGTAAAAAAGAAAGGTATCGACGCGACACCAACTACTATAAGGTTCCGTAAATAACTGAACAGTTCAAAACGCGAGTCAGCTGTGAAGGCCACCGACCTCCGTGCCGACTCTGTTAGACTCTGCACATGCACTAAGCCTCATATCACCTTTTTTGGAGCCAATGGATGAGTTTGCCGTTCTCTCTCAATACAGGAACTCTAAAATTAAAAAGTACCAGTTGTCAGCGACATCTAATATTTTTAGGGAACTGATTTTGACATAAGAGCACTTCTACGGAATCTGCGGACCCCCAAGTATTTAAACCCAGATTTTAGGGATTACAAGAACTTTATATTGGTTGGAGGCAATAGCGTAATCTAATCGTACACTCTTTAAAGACAATGGGGTTACTAGTACTACTACTACGTAGCAAACACCCCATAAACACTTTAAAATTCAGTGAAGCTTGGACCTGGACGTAAACAGCAAACAAATACGAACTGCATTTCTGCCCTTAATACACATGTGTTTTACTTATCGTTGTTGCGTAATTTATATAAAAATTTATTCGTTTTTCTTTTTAATAAACAATACGTAACATTACATACATTTCGCTGTTATATTATACATATTTCAAACAATTTTATTTTCTTTACGATTCTCAACGAAAGTAGTTGAAAGAAACGTATCGTACGGTCGTATTTCAGCCGTTCATAATATTTACTAATCGAACGAAATAAAGCCGTAGGTAAATAGACATTCCGTAAAATGTTCGGGACTGTCTTTATACAGTGCACCGTGATAAATAGCCCAGTTAACTTTTTGTTCCTTGCGAGGGAAACCGACCATTTCGAAAAGAAATCTGATTAAGTTGTTAGCCAGAAATGTTTGTAATTTGTGTTTGAGTTGATGGTCAGCGGACTGTAATGGTGATAGAGCGGACGAGGTTAGAGTTAATGGTTTGTTTTCGAGGGCATAAAAACAATCCAAAAGCATTTGTATTTTATGGGTTTATTTGGGTCATTGTGTCTAGAGTTTATCGTAATTTTATTTACGCATACTTGCGGAGACATTCTTAAGGCAAAAATAGGCATCCGAAAATACACCGTTTTTTTAAATATTTTAAACATACTAATGATAGCTAGACATAATTTAACACCTATACAGCAAGTTTTATATTTAGCACTAACAAAATCCAAATCGTGTTAGTAATTCGACATTGGCGTCAGCCCTTTTTTAAAAGGAAACGTCTACGCCTATGAATTTTTCTTCAGATATTTGTATATTTTGTTAAAAACAATACATTTATAAAAATCATTCACTTCACTTTTGTTTTACAATAGAAACTATAGTTATAGATAAAAGGATAATAAAAGAACACTGAATGTTAGGTTCAACGAATTTGCCAAAAAATTAATAATAATAATTTTGAAATGAGAAAATTCATAGTTTATTTAAGAAAAAACATTACTATTATGTGAGCAGTCTGATGACGGTCACTTTAAAATCCAAATTTTCTGTTTTTTTTTTAATTTATTGTGCTATACAATATAGTTATTTATTTTTTGTGTTTATTTGTTATTATATTTGTATATCAACTTAGTCCAAATTAAAATTCCTTTCTATATTTATTTGTGACATTTTCTGTTAATATTTTTATTTAATTCTTCATTCCTATCATTGAAAATGAAAAAATTTGGAGACATTTTAAAACATCGTTTATATCCAAAGGATCAATCAAGGGGTTGATTTTATTAATTTATATTTGCTTAATCACAAATATGTCAGTTAACAAGAGTGATAATGATAACAGATGAGTTTTCGAAACGTTAACAACGATATGTTACCGTGTGAGACCTCTATGAATTTATGAAATCAACCCCTTAATCCTCCCTTTAATGCAAGGGATCATTTATTTAAAATTTACATTTTTTTCTTTTCGGTTCACCAGAAATATCCAATTATGTAAATAAAAACAGATTTCGTGTATCTTGAGTTTCCTTTGTATTGTAGACGGCCATAATGGATGGAACAGACCTTTCTCAGCATTAAAAAATTACTTTCTTGGTATTAGATTTTGCTGCTTTTACTATTGTCGATGTATTTGTTACATGTAAGAGGGATTATGCTCACTTGCAATGAAATCAGGTTGCAGGTTTTAGTTTATTAATATATCATCATACCTGTATTAGTTTTAATGCCTTATTTAATAAGCTGAATGTATTTGAAATTGACATAAAAATGATCTAACTTATGCCTACGCTCATGATTCTAATCAATCAAGTACTCTCTGAATTTATTATAAAAAATATTGATACATAGCAAATAACATTTTCTTTTCAAACCTATCCAATTATTATCCAGGCGTGTTAATTTTTATCTTTAAGTATTCAAATATATTTAATTATCGATACAACTCATCAGGAAATGTGAGCAACGGTGTGTTGTGCTATGGCGAGATATCTCATCTATCTTTATTCAATTCCATTTAAACATCAGTAAAACATGCCCGAATAATGTGAACAACGGATGTGTTAATCCTCTCTTTATTAAGATACACTTAAATATCAATATAACACATCAGAATGTATGTATGAACAACGGATCTGATATACCGTGGTGTGACGACACATGTTAATGCGTCTATCTTTGCTCACATCCTTTAAACATCGCTTAAATACGTCAGAATAATGTGAACAACGGATCTGATGAGATGTGTCAACCCATCTATCTTGAATCAAATACATTTGAATTTCAATACATCACTTCAGAATAATGTGAGCAATGAATCTGTTGTGTCGTGCTGTAGTGAAATGTGTTAACGCGATTGTATTTTATTTAAATTTATTAAACTATCAGTAGAACACGTCAGAAAATGTGAACAATTGATTGTGTCGTTCTCTGATGAGATGTATTAAAGCTCCTGTCCATTCTAATACACTTGAATGACAGTACATCACGTCAGACTAATGTGAACAATGGATCTGATGTGTCGTGCTGTGATGAGATGTGTTAAACCATCTATCTTTATTCAAACACAAAGTACTTACATCAAGACAAAATGTTAACGCGTCTATCTTGATTTAAGTAGGTACATTAAAACATCGTTGTAACACGTCAGAATAATGTGAACGACGTATTTGATGTGTCGCGTTGTGACAAGATGTGTTAACTTGTCATCACGACACATCACAATAATATATATCTAAGTTTAACTCTAACCTTATTGGAAGTAATATTCATATTATATTCAGTATTATAACATTTTCTAAAACACTATAAAAATGTAAACTTACTTATACCATCAGATACTAAATCTACATTAAATGAGAACACTATTTTTTTTATAAATGGGATGGATAGCATTGGGTATCCGAAAATTATTTTGATGAATAATATTTGTTTAACTTCCCTCTTAGCATCTAGGAATTTCTTATGAAATTCGAAGAAATTAACGAAAATACTTCAAAGTGTTAAAAATAACCTTGGTAACAACAAACATTTTAGTAAATAGTAACCAACTAGGGCATTTCATATAGAGCGTATCATTACTTCTGGAAATTATTTTAGTACCTACGCCGCCGTTTTGATTGTATGTATACTTTTAAAATATTTGTATCGAATTCCCCGAAATCGCCAAAAACCCGCGTGATTGAGTTTGTTATTTTGTATACATTATATATTCAAAATAGCAGCTTTGGGTAATACGATGTAAATTTAATATATTTTCGTACGATGTGAAAAGTGTGTTAATTTTCGCTTCCAATTTTGCCATAAAAACTTCCAATGCAAAACGGTAACAGCTTTCTTTAATAACCTACAATGTGTATGCAATTCAATAGGTACTTTGATGTGAATTTTTTTAAGGTAAAAGGTATATGAAAGAATATTTTGATCCAACTTCAATATAAAATTTGTTATATGGTATTTGTTTGGTTTTGTGGTAAATAAATTGACCTTAAAGTGGACTGTATATTTGTTGACAAATGTTACANGAACCTTCGCTGTACTTTCTCTAACGCCGTTATATGACAATTATAACTTGGAGATCAAATTACAGAGCCGTACTCCAATTTAGGCCTAATAAAGCTATTAAATAATACTCGTAATGTAGATATATTTTTAAAATCTCTACTGTTACGTAGTATGAACCCCAGATTCTTGTACGCTCCAGCTATGCATTCTTCCACATGTTTGATGAACGTCAATTTGCCGTCAAAAATGATGCCAAGATCTTTAACAAATTCGGGCCGATTGAGTATCTGATTATTTAAAGTATAATCAAAACAAATTTTACTATTTCTACGAACAAATGACATAACATTACATTTGGAAGCATTCAAGGGCAGTCGATTACAATTACACCATACATTAAGCAGGTTCAAGTCATGCTGTAGTTGCAAACAATCGGATTTGGAGTTAATATCTACATAGAGCTTGAGGTCATCAGCGTACAGCAAGAAGTGAACATTTAGATCTTGGGCGATATCATTAATATACAAGATAAAAAGCAAAGGTCCAAGTATGGAGCCTTGCGGCACACCAGATGTTTGATTAAAAAACACAGAGCTGTGACCACGGTACCGTATAAACTGAACACGGCGGGAAATGTGTGATTTTAGCAACTGGAGAAAGGATCTACTAACACCGCAAGCTTGGAGCTTATACAACAGTTTACCGTGGTCAAGCCTGTCAAATGCCTTGGAGAAGTCAGTATAGATGACATCCACCTGACCCCTCCTATCCAGCGTTTCGGCAATAAACTGGGTGCTACATACAAGGTTCGACACTGTGGATCTGCCTTTCATGAATCCATGCTGTTCGGGAATTATCAAGTTCCTTGTGTAAAAGGAAAGGTGTTCATGAATTAATATTTCAAATATGTCAGTTAAGTAGAGTGATAATGATAACAGATGAGTTTTCGAAACGTTAACAACAATATGTTACCGTGTGAGACCTCTATGAATTTATGAAATCAACCCCTTAATCCTCCCTTTAATGCAAGGGATCATTTATTTAAAATTTACATTTTTTTCTTTTCGGTTCACCAGAAATATCCAATTATGTAAATAAAAACAGATTTCGTGTATCTTGAGTTTCCTTTGTATTGTAGACGGCCATAATGGATGGAACAGACCTTTCTCAGCATTAAAAAATTACTTTCTTGGTATTAGATTTTGCTGCTTTTACTATTGTCGATGTATTTGTTATATGTAAAAGGGATTATGCTCACTTGCAATGAAATCAGGTTGCAGGTTTTAGTTTATTAATATATCATCATACCTGTATTAGTTTTAATGCCTTATTTAATAAGCTGAATGTATTTGAAATTGACATAAAAATGATCTAACTTATGCCTACGCTCAAGATTCTAATCAATCAAGTACTCTCTGAATTTATTATAAAAAATATTGATACATAGCAAATAACATTTTCTTTTCAAACCTATCCAATTATTATCCAGGCGTGTTAATTTTTATCTTTAAGTATTCAAATATATTTAATTATCGATACAACTCATCAGGAAATGTGAGCAACGGTGTGTTGTGCTATGGCGAGATATCTCATCTATCTTTATTCAATTCCATTTAAACATCAGTAAAACATGCCCGAATAATGTGAACAACGGATGTGTTAATCCTCTCTTTATTAAGATACACTTAAATATCAATATAACACATCAGAATGTATGTATGAACAACGGATCTGATATACCGTGGTGTGACGACACATGTTAATGCGTCTATCTTTGCTCACATCCTTTAAACATCGCTTAACATCTATCTTGAATCAAATACATTTGAATTTCAATACATCACTTCAGAATAATGTGAGCAATGAATCTGTTGTGTCGTGCTGTAGTGAAATGTGTTAACGCGATTGTATTTTATTTAAATTTATTAAACTATCAGTAGAACACGTCAGAAAATGTGAACAATTGATTGTGTCGTTCTGTGATGAGATGTATTAAAGCTCCTGTCCATTCTAATACACTTGAATGACAGTACATCACGTCAGACTAATGTGAACAATGGATCTGATGTGTCGTGCTGTGATGAGATGTGTTAAACCATCTATCTTTATTCAAACACAAAGTACTTACATCAAGACAAAATGTTAACGCGTCTATCTTGATTTAAGTAGGTACATTAAAACATCGTTTTAACACGTCAAAATAATGTGAACGACGTATTTGATGTGTCGCGTTGTGACAAGATGTGTTAACTTGTCATCACGACACGTCACAATAAGATATATCTAAGTTTAACTCTAACCTTATTGGAAGTAATAGTCATATTATATTCAGTATTATAACATTTTCTAAAACACTATAAAAATGTAAACTTACTTATACCATCAGATACTAAATCTACATTAAATGAGAACACTATTTTTTTTATAAATATGACGGATAGCATTGGGTATCCGAAAATTATTTTGATGAATAATATTTGTTTAACTTCCCTCTTAGCATCTAGGAATTTCTTATGAAATTCGAAGAAATTAACGAAAATACTTCAAAGTGTTAAAAATAACCTTGGTAACAACAAACATTTTAGTAAATAGTAACCAACTAGGGCATTTCATATAGAGCGTATCATTACTTCTGGAAACTATTTTAGTACCTACGCCGCCGTTTTGATTGTATGTATACTTTTAAAATATTTGTATCGAATTCCCCGAAATCGCCAAAAACCCGCGTGATTGAGTTTGTTATTTTGTATACATTATATATTCAAAATAGCAGCTTTGGGTAATACGATGTAAATTTAATATATTTTCGTACGAAGTGTGTTAATTTTCGCTTCCAATTTTGCCATAAAAACTTCCAATGCAAAACGGTAACAGCTTTCTTTAATAACCTACAATGTGTATGCAATTCAATAGGTACTTTGATGTGAATTTTTTTAAGGTAAAAGGTATATGAAAGAATATTTTGATCCAACTTCAATATAAAATTTGTTATATGGTATTTGTTTGGTTTTGTGGTAAATAAATTGACCTTAAAGTGGACTGTATATTTGTTGACAAATGTTACAATATGACATGTATATGAGAAGCCTACTTTTTTCTACGTTATTACAAACAACTAAACTTAAGCTAAGGAAACTAAGGAGCGTGCTCCGTCCATGCCGCCCGCCTTGAAAGCCTAGTCTTTCAAAAAAATATAAAATATTTAACCAAATAAAATAATACATAATGATTTGCTTGTATTAACATTTCAATGGCAAAATAAAAAGAAACCTCATATTTATTCTTGAAAATNCTACCCCTTATTGGGCGATGGCTGATTTCTCAGACTGATTGAACCTTAGAGGTATTTCATGTTCTTCTCCTTCTTGTAATAACGATTTCTTTATCATAATCAGTTAGTTACAGAGCTAAAAAGCCCAGCATATTTGGTAGAGAAGAGGTGGGATATTTTGAGATATAACTTTATTCCAAACACAAGAAAATTTAAAAGGTTTTTAAATGTTTTATTATTATTTCAGATCATCTTAGCTGTATTATGATTAAAGGAAGCCTGTTTGGTTTTGTGGTAAATAAATTGACCTTAAAGTGGACTGTATATTTGTTGACAAATGTTACAATATGACATGTATATGAGAAGCCTATTTTTTTCTACGTTATTACAAACAACTAAACTTAAGCTAAGGAAACTAAGGAGCGTGCTCCGTCCAGTATTAATCTAGTAAATAAGTGAAATTTTCAATGATTTTTGCACTTCCCACTTATTAATTAGCAATACAATTTGTAAGTGATATTTTATCGAAAACTACAGCTATACTTAACTACAAAAATAAAAAATATATCTTCTCACAATTTTACATGTTTTCACCTGGTTTGTGATTATTATTTCCATTTTGAAACGAAACTTATTAGTAATAGAAATCTGCACATCATTTTCAAACCTTTAATAAACCTAAAATGCCTACCAAAAAACTGCAAAAGTTTGCTAATACAGTTTGATGGAGCTGGAAGGAGCTGCTTTTCTTATTTTTTTTTTAGGAAACACGTTTTTTTTAATTTCTTTTGCTTTTTACGAGCAAATATTTTTTTCTGATTAGTGCTCTTAATAAAATCATTGGTGATACGGAAATTTATTGTCAGAGAGAGCCGCAATTCAATGGCGTGCCAAGCGGGTCAACAGAGACATGTTTGAGCCGCTGCCTCAGAATGCTCTTCACTTTCACGTTACGTTAGTATACTGTTGTCTTTGTTATCGTGCGGATGTTGCATAATTAATTCCTATTTGTTCGTGTTTATGGTGGTGTACTGTAGAAAATTTAATTTCTTCCTTTTTAATTAATAATGCGTACGCCTATGTCGCGCGGCTCAGTTGTCACAGCTCTATTAATAATTAGTTTAATAAAATTAGTTGATGTCCAAATGAAGAAAAAACTTCATCTTAAAGAGAGTTTTGTACTTGAAGAAGATACAGTCCTTGATACTTGTCTGCGCGAATACGTAACTTTTTGTAACATATTGTACTGAAATTTGTCATTGTCTTAAATTTAAATAAAAAATGCTGTTGTATTTTAAATAAAAAATTGCGATGGTTTTATTATTTGGGTCAAAGGCTTCCGTTGTCTGTAGATAACACAGTCACACAAAAATTTTCGGGCCCAGAGGTGAGACCTTGTTTATTATACGTCTTTTGGGTCGCTGAATCCGAATCCGAGGTCTATTTAACCCCATCACCTCAGGATTTTTCATAGCCTCAAAAAAACTGATATTCTGAACTATTAAACCATATAACCTTAAGACTCAAACTTCCGACGCTAAATCCAATTAACCAAATGCCATAAACATTTAACCCAATGATATCCCAACCTAACAAGCCCATGAACCCAAATCCCAATAACCCTATAATCCCACGACCAAGGGAATAAATCATACGCAATCTGCATTATTGCAAAACATCACATAGCTGAGGACTTCTTGAAAAGCCAAGTACTCAAACCCAAAAAAATCCCATAACCCCATATCTCGTAACCCCGTAACTTCATAACCTCATAACCTCATAATTAATAAATCATAGGCAATCTGTATTATGGCTAAACGTTAACGTGGTTAAGGATATCTTAAAAACCTATGCACTCAAACCCCAAAACCCCCATGACCCTACAATTCATAACCCCACGATTCCCTAACCACAACTTCATTACCTTTGATCCCATTCACCAACGAGTGTTACAGTCGATTTAGTTCATCATATAGCTCTCATAAGAGCTTTTGAAAAAAAATATATTTCTAGGATAGATTAATCAATAAAACTAAAATAAATAAATGAATGATTAATATTAAGAATCTCTCTTGACTAGATTAAATGAAATGAAAATCCAAAGGATAACAGTAGATAACCCAAAAAATTATATTACTAGAATGACTAGATCAAAAGACCGGACCTGTGAAATGACGATCAATATATAGGATGCATTTTGGGTTTGAGTACTAGGGTTTTCAAGGGGTCCTCAGCTATGTGATGTTTTGCAATAATACAAATTGCCTATGATTATTTCTTTGGTTATGGGGTTATGATTATAGGGTTATTGGTGTTTGGGTTCATGTTCTTATTAGGTTGGGATATCATCGGGCTAAATGTTTATGGGATTTGGTTAATTGGATTTAGCGTTGGAAGCTTGAGTCTTAAGGTTATGTGGTTTAATTACACAGACCAATAAAATTTAATTTTTTTTTGGAAGCAGAAATTTGAATATATATATTTCCGAAGGATTTAGGTGCGCTGAATCCGAATCTGGCAGCAGAATTGCTCTATCACGTCAGGTTTTTGATATATCCTGACCTAAAAGTGCAAAAAGCACTGTTTTTCGTCATATTTGAGGTTATGTAGTAATGCCATCTATTCTTTTTCAAAAGAACTAATACATTGAATCTAAAAGTATAAGGCTTCCTCCTTCGAATGCCGTTGAATTTGCTCAAATATCTTTTTTTTTTTCGTTGAGATATCACATGTTGAAATTTTTAAGGTTCTCAGTTTCTTAATATGCGAAAATCTACTAAGGATCCCTTAGACATCAAGCAGTCGATTGCAATTCAGATACTTCATACCCATACGGTTTGTGGGTTTCGAGTTGGAGGGCTTGGGGTTGTAAGCTTGGAGTTTGTAGGTTCGGGTTTTGTGGGATTGGGTTTGTGGGTTTAGGGATTGTGGGTTTGGGGTTTGTGGGTTTGTGGATTTGGAGTTTGTAAGTTTGAGTTTCTGAACTGCAATCAATTGTTTGACGTCTAATGCGGCGGCTACACGACAACGACTTGCCTGCACGGTATGGTTTGCGCAATAAACACGGAATACTGTGTTGTGGCCACACGATGCAGGTAAGACCGTGCAGGCTGCAGACACTGCAGGCAGCAATCAGTACGTTTCTCAGGAATATGTATCCAAGCGAAGAATTTTTGGTGTTAGCCTCTTTCTATTTTACATTAGTAAAAAAAATAATAAATAGACGTCATCGTTCAAAATGGTAAAAAAATGGCTTCTAAACAGAAATATACATTCACATATAAATTTAATGAAGGATTTGAGAGAAGATCCCGACGATTGGCGTAATTATATGAGAATGGATGAAATGGCGTATACTGAATTACTAGGATTGGTGATCCCTTCATAAACCGACAAAATACTGTAATGCGCGAATCTATGTACATTGTATGTACAGTGTGTTTCACTTAAAGTCGGGACACCTCCGTATTTAGGAAAAAGGCCTACTTTTTGATATTATACTTTTTGACATGTGATCTTTTCTACGGCTTACAATCATTAAGAAAAGACCCTCAAAAATTAAAAAACATATTAGCATTTTCGATTTGATCACACCTCGAAACTCTAAATACAAAATTTCATTATTATAGCTTTTACAGGGTGTTCACAAAGTAGGTGCAAACTTCGAAAAATTCCACGTATTGCAGAGTATCCTGTATTAAGAGTGGAAAATAATTTCAAGATATTTTTCATAATTTTATTAACCGAAAGTATATCCATGCATTTCATTGATTTCACTCATACAGGGTGCTCACAATAGGACAAGCAAATTATATATATTTTTTGTTATACCAGAAATGAGTTTCACAACAAAATAATATTTAAATATTACTGTTTTCTGTTAGTCCACATACTTTGGTATGCACTGTTCAATTCGTCTCATCTTATTTCTAATAACTCTCCTCTACTGATGTGGTGTTATTTGTCGACATGTTTATCTATTACATAAAAATCAAGTGGCGTCAAGTCTGGAGCTCTTGACGGCCACTCAGCTAACGGACTGTTGCGACCTATCCACTCTCTCGGAAAATACTCATTCAACCAATGACGTACCTACTATTACCGCATTATGAATAAGTGCTCCATATAATTGAAGGTAGAGGTTCTGTCTTACATGAAGAGGAAATACATGTACTGAATCCCAGAAATCATTGTTTAAAAAATTCATAAAAATCTCGCGTTTAGATTAACGCAAAAAAAAAAGGGCCTAATTATTTGATCACATAAAATCCTACAAAACACGTTAAATTTTTAATTAAGATTTATGTAATATAATTAGACAAGCATGTCGACAAATAACACTACATCAGTTGAGAAAAGTTATTAAAAATAAGAGGAGACGAATTGAAGAGTGCATGATGGACTAATAGAAAATAGTAATACATATTTAAATATTATTTCGTTGTGAAACTCATTTCTGGTACTTATAATAAAAAATATAGATAATTTGGCTGTCCTATTGTGAGCATCCTGTATGAGTGAAATCAATGAAACTGCATGGATATACCTTCGGTTAATAAAATTATATAAAAATACCTTGAAAATATTTTTCACTGTTAATACAGAACACTGCAATAAGTGAAATGTTTCGAAGTTTCACCTATTTTGTGAACACCCTGTAAAAGCTATAATAATGAAACTTTGTATTTAGGGTTTTGAGGTGTGATCACATCGAATATGCTATCAATTTTTTCTTGAAAAAATGCCTAATATGTTTTTTAATTTTTGCGGGTCTTTTTTTCTTAATGATAGTAGGCCGTAGGAAAGATCACATGTCAAAAAATATAATATTAAAAATTAGGCCTTTGTGAGTACTACCACATAAAAAAAAAGAATTTTGGAAATCGGCCAACGCCATCCTAAATATGGAGGTGTCCCGACTTTAAGTGAAACACACTGTATATATCTCCTCACGAAAGATTGAATTGGTACTCTCAGATATTTGGCTACAGGGAGATCATATAGAGATTTAAGGTTTTCTGCCGCAATTTCTCTTAACTGAACACCGTGCGCCGTCCACACGCTCAAATTTAACCGTGCAAATCGAATTTGCACAAACAAAATCTTCAGCAAGTCGAAGTTTACGCAAGCCGCGCTTTTCAGTTTGTGCGAGATAACGTTTTGCCGGCCACACGTACGGGCTTCCCGATACAAACTGGTTTGTGCAGGCAAGCGCGCGGTAAAGCCTGTATGTGTGGCCGGCCCATAAGGGATCCTTAGTAGACTTTCGCATATTAAGAAACTGATAAAATTTCAACATGTGATATCTCCACGAAAAAAAAAAGATATTTGAGTAAACTCAACGGCATTCGAAAGAGGGAACTTTGTACTTTTAAATTATGCATATATACTTTTTTTTTTTTAAAGAATAGATGGCAATACTACATAACCTTAAATATGACGAAAAACAATGTTTTTTGCACTTTAGGCTACGATATCTCAAAAACCTGACGTGATGAGCAATTCTGCGGCCAGATTCGGATTCAGCGCACCAAAATCCTTCGGGAATGCATAGTGTGCCTGCTTCTTGACCCTTGTTGACCTGTGTTATTCAGAATATCGTTTTTTTGAGGTTATGGAAAGTCCTGAAGTGATAGGGTTAAATGGATCTCAGATTCGGATTCAGCGACCCAAAAAACGTGTAATAAACATGGTCTGAGTCTGGGCCCGAAAGTCGTTTTTTTTGGAATTTGTTTTAGAACAATTTTTAATTTATTCAGCAGATAGTGATGAATAGTAACTAAAAGATTTATTTTTCGATTAAAATGGAATAGATGTTTTTTCTTTGAAATGTAATTTTACTAGATTTTTGTCTCATCCTTATTGTCCTGCATTTTAAAACAATTGAAGAAATGTTAGCTTTTACCTAAAATTAAGAGTATTAAACTTTATTTCCTAAGGGATACTTAGCGGATTTTCTCTTTTTCCTGTCATTCTTGACGGTTATAATAGGACTTTAATATCGTCCAGTAGATCCTACCTTAAGCGCTTGCGTCCCAAGCGTCAATTATACGAGCCGGGCTTTAGTTTCCAACTCCACGACTCTCATTTGTTTAGGCTAGCGGACGCATCAGTAGTACGACGAGAGTCAGCGTGGTTGGTGTAGCGAGAACCAGCGCATACTTCGTTGGCACGTTGGAATATCGTTATCGATCTCCCTTATCCGATTGGTTTTTCACTTGTCCACGCTTTTTCATTCCCCCGGCTGGTTTGATTTTCTCTTTTCGCCGGGACACGTGCTGCTTCAGGCGAGTTCTAGTGGTCGAATCAGGCATGTTTCATTGAAAATTGGACGGTTTTTGTATCGGACTTCAAGTAATATCGCTTTGATCAATGTTGTTACCCACGAACTCCTCACCGGTCGGTTTCCAACAAGAATTTTATCACACCGTGTCGGAAAAAACTAAATTTTTTGCCTCGAAATGTGTAAACAGGAGTTTGAGTCCTGCGAAGGACAAATACAACAGTGACACCCTAAGAAGGGGCAGATTCAGGTTCTGCGTATGCACCGGCCCAAGAAAAAGCAATAAGAAAACCACGAAGTGGTATGTTAAGGTAAGGCTGGTATTTCATTAGTGCAAAATTTTTCATTTCCTGACCTTTATGTGCTACGTTTTTAAATTTATTTTTTCCTGCGACATCGGTTAAAGGTTAACAAAAATCGTTTTAATTATACAAAAGTAGAGTATGTGATTAGGTCAGAAGAATGTATGTTTTAATTACATTTAATATTTTATTTAAATAAATTTAAAAAAAACTAGTCTCAATTTTTAAAATTTTAAATTTTCTTTTAGCTTTTTNTATTTTTTTTAAATAAATTTAAAAAAAACTAGTCTCGATTTTTAAAATTTTAAATTTTCTTTTAGCTTTTTATTTAAAATTTGTAGTTTAAAAGTACACGCGTATTATTACTACAATACAGCTCAATTATGAACACATAACTCCGTTTTAAAAAGCCATTATTCTTAATTTCATTTTAATAATTCTATCAAATATTTATATCTGTAATTAATAATAATATAACAAGAAGGGTACTTGGTATTATTTTGAAACATTTTATAAATTAAAATAATTCGTTTAGAAAGATTTAAAATGGTATTCTTAATTTGACAATGAGCAATTGTACATAATTTTGGAATAATGTCTTAGGTAGGTATACATTTTTATATTATTTTATATAAACTTGAATAACGGTTATGTCGGAGAAATCCACTTTTCGACCCAATGATAATATTTTACAAACATTTAATATTTTGGCGGAACCGCTTATCCGAAATTAATTTTCTTCTACCAACGTCTCTACAAAATATTTACTGATCCCATTCGTTAGAAATACATTTATAATTGTGTAATATATTTCTACATCATTTGTGTACTTTACATTGTGCTTATTTTGTTCGGTTCCTCATATATCTTAAAATGTGTTACACCATAATAGAAACATACTTTTGTATAAAAGAGCTATCGAAAATAAGATCTATATTTCTCAATAACTACTTTGTTTGAATAAACACTGAAAAAAATCAAGGAAAATATTGTTTAGTCTTATTCAACTTCATTTTTTCAAATTTCAAATGAGTTAAAAATTTTTACGATTTAGACCAATTTACCCCCACCCAAAGTCAATATATATATATAGCCCTTGAATTTAATTTGGGGGAACTACCTAGAAAAACCTACATCTTACAATTAGTAGACACTTTCTAACAGGCACGTTGGTCTAAGTCATAAAAATAATTAATTTAGTTGCAAATTTAGGATTAAGGTGAAGTTTAATTATTTTATTAGAATACTCAGAAATCCATTTTTCTGGAATGGCGGATTTTAGCGTTATGTTGCAAGTATACATTTTTAAAAATATAGTTCATCAAAATCTTGACCTAGAAAAAAATATGGAAAAAAGGTGTTTTTAGCTAGTTCTGTTTTAAGTAAAAATAAACTCAAGTTCATAAACCCCCTAAATCAGATTTCACTGAAATATATTTAAAAATAACAGAATTACCGTAAAAAAAATTGGAGGACCTTAATATTTTAAGAACGTACAATTGTTCTAAGGGACCCGATTTAAATAGGTTTATTTTCCATCCCAGAAAGCTATTCTTAAAGTGTGGCTCTTTCGATTCCGGTCACCCTGTATATGACCTGACGTGTTTTTTATTTAATATGTAGGTATTTCTCTTTTATATAAGGATCAAGTACATCTAATAATTTGTAATAGATACGAGTATTATCTGCAGGAAAGTGTATCCAAATCATTAATGTATCTAATATATCTATTATTTCCTGAAATACTTGCTTTGTTAAACTACTTAGATAATCACGAGGATAATCATATAAATAAATGGATGTGGTGTGGAATTATACATTATTTATTATTCAGAAAACATGCATAATTCATTTTATACATTTAAGTTTCCTCCTTGTTGCTTCCATAATGAATTAAAAGTAACATTTAAATTTTTAATTTTAAATTATTGATGACATATTAGCATGAAAATGTTAGGATTTATTCGTTTGTGGCAGCTAGACTCGTAACGATAAATTGTTAGGATTTATCTGAACAGTGTACAGTTCAAACTATGTAAATTATCCGATCTATGACGGGAAAAAAATCGTTTGGCATAAATAATAAATTTGTAACGATCCATATTGTTATTGTGAAACAGCTATTATAGTTATGCCAGATATATGTATACGTAACGATAAATCGTAATGAGTACTGTGTTGATTTATCTGATCTGCATAACGATTTTTAAGCCCATAGTCATTAAATCGCTATATAGTTTGCACATATCAGATAAATCGTAGCGCTTTTTAACTGTAGTAAAATCGTTACCAAATCAATTCAGGGGATCTATCTAGTCAAGGTTGGGAGCATAATATTGTGTGGTATATTGTTGACAAATCATTTAATTATTTATTTACGTATATTACAATACAAACCCATATGTTATGAAAGTAAACTCTTGTGCATTACACACTGCATATGCCAGGCAGATGTGGTTTTCCTTGTAATTGTTAAATATTATATTGATGTAAAAATATGAAAACTGACATTTGTTGCTTGAGTGGAGAAACGAACTTCTAAATCAAGAGAGAAAAATAAATATCAAGTTAGATTAAAATAAAGTGTCATTCATTACCACATCTTCCGTATTCGTAGCAATGGACGATAAATTTTGCTTATCTTTACTCCCGCGTTTGGGAAATATAGTCGAAAATTAACATTATCTACCGATATCAAACATGTTTGTGGCTTTGATATTGCTAATTAGATCAAAATTGTAAACATTTGCGGTCATGTTTACAATTCAGTGTATGTATAAAATGAACTGATTCAATGATGGGAAATTTCAAGCATAATTCTGTTTATGCTAAGTGATGATGTTCCTATTCAAAAAATAGGTAATTCCAATATATTCTTATATGTAACAAAATGTTTGATCTGCAGAAAAATAACTTTGCTTACCACTGTTTCTAATGATCTAGGTATCTAGGTATTTATAAGTAAATATAATCAGCAGAAGACAGTTTCACATTAGTTAACATTATAATGATTTCTTCTTAGTAGAAATTGTGACAGACATGTTTCCACAACATTAATTTTTAATTTACTTTAATATTGACTTTCTTGTAATGAATCTAGAATTCGAAACTTTCCTTTTCATTTAATTTCAATTTTTCTATTATCGTTTTAGTGTTAGAATGACCAGTGTATAATTTATAGGATTGATAAATATTCTCCTTCATTTTAGAACATTGTTTAAAGAATGTATGTATTTGCAAATATTTTTATAAGAACACTTGTACCACTTTCTATTTATATTTAATCTACTGTTGATTCTATTAACATTTCCAACAGATTAACACATTCTCAGTTTAATAATCATGGTATGCACTTGATTCTAGAGCTTGTTTTCTGTGAATAAAGATAAACTCGCATAAAACGCCTTCTTCGAATGGATTTGAAAAACCGTTTACAAGTGATTCAACTCAAATAAATAAAAGCTTCCTTGTATTAAATGTTACTATCTTGCCATGCTGTTAACAGTATTAAAAAATGATTCATATGGGCGCCATATGGTTTCTGCTAAACACAAATATAAGTTTCATAAAGAAATTGTAATGTAAACATAAAAATGTTTACAACCGCCTACTGTTTAAATACCCCAGCTATGTGTTTCTTGAGGTTTATGTTGTTTTATGCTTTCATGGGTAGCTGATTTAATTTCGATCTGGAATTATGAAAAATAAGTGCGTGTTTTAGCATATCGTGCCAGGCCTTGACATTATAAAGTAAAATTGTAAAATAGATGTTATTGTTGGTATTGTTACCTTTTATACATGGGTCATCACAAAGCAGTTATCTCGACAACAGCCGGGTCATTCGTCAGAAATTAAGAGGGTATATGAAACAAATAACAAAATTACTGTTCTGTCAATAAAAACAAATAAATAGGTAACTCACCGGGGGGTTACACTCCCCCTAACCTTAGGATTCAAGGTATATCCTTCCATACGATTCCATTATATCAATTAGTAACTATGTAACATTCTTTCTTCAACAACTAGCTAGTGTCACCTGAAATAAGTCGAGGCTCCCCCGGACGCCAACTAGTTAGCATCCCAACTACCGGGTGTGTGAGTCTCACTATTATAAGATTATGCCACCTACTCAACACCACCCAGTATGTGTCAATCAAAGCGCATGCAAGACCCCGTAGAACTTACAAGACACACTTTGAAGGAACCACAGCCATAAAGACCGGGAACACGTGGCATGCCCTGGGGTTTTCAAAAACATAAACGAGTATGGCATATTACTCACAAATTCACAAATCGTTAAACAAATATATTCAAGCTAGCACACAGATATAATCGACCTTATTCGGGAGCTGGCCAGGCACCACTGTCTCAAAGAACACCCTCTCTGTTTCGGCATCCTGAGCTACATCTTTGTATATACCCATAAATTACATTATTCAAGGGCACATAAATACTTGGCTGGCGCATTCCGTGTATACAGCAGAGGTTTTATTCAAAGCAACCACGATAGTTTCATTTCATAATAAAATATATATTGATTCGTATTATTACAATACGTTAAAAATAAACAAGTGTTACAAAATTTTGTTACTCTTTATTCGACTGGGTACTTTGCCTCGCTGAAATCATTTTTTGTAAATAAATAACCCCGTACGCCAAAAGGAATTTTAATTCAAAAATTTTTCCTCTTTCATGTTGCTGAAATACCAAATCAAGTAGAAAACGTCACGAATATATAATTACAGGCAATATTTAAAATTTGGGTTTCGTTTCTTGTTTAACAAATTTATTAGCAATGTAAAACATTCATTTTTAGAATATAAGTACTAAACTAAACGTTAGTCATTCCATTTTATCATGAAATACAGTTAAAAATAAGTGTGTTAACACTAACTAGATTCGTTAAAAATATTTACTGTGCTGTAATAAACAGATATTTTATGAATGTACGGAGAACATATCAAAAGTATTCAGAGTACTTTCTGGATTATTTGGCATAATTTGAACCAGAAATAATATGGAACAAAAATAATTTTTTTATTAAAAAAAGAGTGTATGAAACTCAAATGGCTGTGAGATTTAAAAAAAATATGGTGCACAAAATTTATTAATTTTTACTCGCACTAAATGATTTCTATCTCATTTCATTTTAATGTCTCAATAAGTTTTTTTTCGAAGGAGTAATTTTTTTTCAGATAAATTCTATTTAAAGAATTAATTTAACTTGACAATTCCTAAAAATTTTGTGTGAGAAAATGCAGAAAATGTTTGTTATATTCAAAAAAATTATTTTTCAAAAAAACATTTGTATGGGAGAATGGAATAAAAAATAATTTTAATGTCTTTTTGTACCATTGTTAAAACGTAATTTGACTTAAAGTACATAGCCGAAAAACAATTTTATTATAAAAATGATATTTAAAATCATTTTTTTCCTATTTTTAAGAAGTGCTACAATTAAATACTTTCAGATAATTTGATATATTAAAAGTAAGGATGAAGGCCGAAACTGATTCCGTTTTGATATTCGACACAATCGATCATTTTACCAGATTTTTTAGAGAATTCCTTAGGTTAAATTTCTCTGTGGCGTTTTGGATTACGAATGAAAATTTTAATTAAAATCATGCAATAGATTTTTAAAGTAACTACCTACATATTTACAAATCAATAAAAAAATGCTGACTTAACTTTTATTCAATGTAAACTCCCGCTTTTGCGTATGTTCATAAATTGAATAAAATCAAATGAAAGAATCAATGGTTTCCGCTTTTAGAAAGATTAAAAAAGCAAAAATATGTAGACCCTGACAAAATATACAGATTCTGCAGAAGAATTTTTTAGCTTTGGTTAGACTCTGAAATTTTGTTTACGGTGATTATCAGATATGTTCTCTTGAATGAAAATAATGCCATCAACGTAGCACTTCCGGTCATACCGGAAGTAGCTGTCAGTTTCGCTATTTTAACTGGAACACCCTATTGTATTATCGTCAAGATAAATTGAAAATAAGTCAAATATGTTAAAGCTTAGTTCTGGGAGCTTTCACTTGCTTTTCGGAATACACAAAGAACAAAGTTGCACTGCTTTCCGCTATCAAAATTACCTAAAGAAAATTATACTAAGTGTCTCATTTTTCACGTTTCATTTTGACTACATAAAACCGATACAACTTTTTAAATTCAAATGGAACACCCTGTATTTTTCTGCATCATATTATAGAAAATCAAATTCTCTTTTCACCGATATAGGCATTGTAGGGGTTACAGTCTCAATTTTTTTAGATATTTGCACATTCTCAAGAATATTACGTTAAAGATATCGTCAAATGTGCCTTATGTATAATTTTCTTCACATAATTTTGATAGGGGAAGGTAGTGCATCTTATGTTCTTATGTATTCCGAAGAACAAGTGTAAGCTCTCAGAATAAAGAAAGATATAAGGAATTTTCGAAACGCTTGCATCTGTCAAAATTTTTATCAAATGTCGATTATCTCGAAAATGGTTAGATTTAGATACAGGGAACTTAACAATTTTGACTTATCTTTAATTTATCTTGTCGATAATACAATAATATATAGGATGTTCCATTTAAAATAACTAAATTGACAGCTACTTCCGGTTTAACCAGAAGTTCTACGTTGATGGCATTATTTCCATTCAAGATAACATATCTGGTAACCTCCATAAACAAAGTCATATCGTCTTCGGTTCCTCTGAAATGTTTAATAGGCCACTTACCATGAAGAACCCTGTATATAGAAGTGCAGAACTGAACAAACCTTTTGCTTTCAAGAATATTTTTATTAGGTGTTCCCGTACGGAATTGTTTGTATAATATAGGCAGATTTATCAGATCATTTAGCAGTGCACTAACATAGATACTAGTTCCGGACATAAAAACATCCTTTGATAATTTGTTTTTGTGTTTGTAGATACCGGATGCGTTAGGCTTCCGTTCTGTGACAACGGTATAATTATAGCGAAAAGTAATTAGGAAGAATTAAGTAGTAACCTTCCAAGTACAACTGGCTTTTTTAAGTCATTATTTGATTTAATTTCACTCAGCACAGAGGTTAATATGCTTAATGAACCGATTATACTTTTAAAATATAGGGTGTTCCAATATTCTACCGATAAAATTTTTTGGTCGAAAACAAATGGTTATATTTACGTCTCGTTTTTAAAATTCTGAAGGTTAGTTTTATAATTTTTCTTATCAAATCATATCCATTTATTTTACCTCTTTTTAAGATGAATCCGTGGAAGATTTCTATATGCTACAAATTACCGTTCGAAATAATCTATTTTACAATTTTCTTTTTTGCTTTCGGGAAAGGAGAACTTTTTCGAACTTTTTTGTTCTGCTATTTTTTGTATATTAACCGTTTGGAAGGTATTCATGAAATTGTGACTTACAGCATGGTAGAATTTTTAATTTGGTTACTTGATTAAATGAAACTATTGGAAATATGGTTCGAGGTCAGATGACTTAAGCGCTCAGCAAATAACATCATTGTTACCAATTCATTTACCAGGAAACAAAAATAATTAGAAAAATAATTAATCTTTTTTACTCTGTAGGTATCTCGAAAATAAAACTTTTTTACTTATATTTGGTTATATATAGCACATGTTTAAATTATTGCTGTACTCTATATATAGTTTTAAATTTTTTGAATTTACAACTTTCAAATTATTTAAATAAACACCGTTCGCAATCAACGATTGAGGAGAACTTTATTTTGAGAGAACATCTATTTAATGTATTTTCAGTTGTATGTTTTAGTTCTATTTGTCCCAAAGCATAGTGTAATCTTTGTTTGAAAATTGACATCATAATGAATTATTTCATGAAATAGATAGTTCAATTTTAAATTTAGGACATCCAATACTATTTGACTAGCTAACAATGGTAACCTTTGTCCTTTGGGCATTGATCTCACTCAGTACATTGTATTTAAATTGGTGTGGAAAATTATTCCAGAACAATTGCATTAAACGATTGTGATATTTCAATATATCTATGGTGTGAAAATATTTACTCCACTTCTGTTTTTTTTTTCTGTTTTTAGTTATTTTAAAATAACTTTGTCCTTTGGGCATTGATCTCACTCAGTACATTGTATTTAAATTGGTGTGGAAAATTATTCCAGAACAATTACATTAAACGATTGTGATATTTCATTATATCTATGGTGTGAAAATATTTACTCCACTTCTGTTTTTTTTCTGTTTTTAGTTATTTTAAAATACATACATATATTATTTCGAATATTTCTAACGCTGGAATACTGTTATAAAAAACTGACTTTTGACATAACAGAATTTTAAGTTTTTCATGTTTGTACTTCCTTTTTAATTACTTTCTAATGAAATTGTTCTGTATTTTTTGTTCGTAATAGGTACATGTAACTGGAGTATTGCATAGAATTACGTATTATTTTTATTATTACATTATTTTGAGTTGAAACATTATTATTAAAAAGTTTTGTGTTAATTTTGAAATAGGATCTACTATAGTGTTCCTGCCTTATATATTATTATTTGAGTTTTAGATGTAAATATTAAGCTATTATTTACCCTAGTTTGAGGTGTAGATAATTTAAAATTCATAAATTTTGTGTTGTAGTAATCCAGCATTTCACGATTATGAACAACCTCGATAAACTCAAAGACCTCATACATTTTGTTAATTTCGACGATTTTTCCCATTGAGCAAAACTGTTCCAAGTAAAATTATTACAAAACTGATATGTTTCGGTTTTCGTTTAAACTACTTATAACAGTTTTATTCGACGGGTCAAATCCTCGAGAATGAACAAGTGTATGGTGCCTCTTACAGAAGATTGCAGCAAGATAGAGCAATATTAACCACAATATTTAATCACATATGTGCAATATTGTGTCGTTATGTATTTCTTTATTTATGTAGTAGATTAAATGCGGCATAATTGAAGGATAATGAGGATATCAGAAACTATCGACTTAGTATATCTAAGTTAAGCAAAATCTTAGTGTTGCTGTTGTATTAGGATGCAATGTCAATAATGCAACTGATAACATCACCAAGTGTTCAAATATTTGCGAAGTTTCTTAGAATCTTTGTACCAAAAACGAATAAGATATCTACGTGCAAATAGGAAAATGGTTGTATTCTATTTACATTAAAAATAAATAATTCAGCGCTAAACTAGAGTGACGACAAGATTGGAAGACATTTTTAGATTATGAAATGGTATTTTTCTGAAAATATAATTTCGTTACGCTTAGTGTTCTGTTTTATGATATAGATCAAACATTCTTATCAAATTCATTTTAGCGGAGATTTTAGCGGAGCATTTTTGTGCCCCAATTAATTTATGTCCAAGTGCTTGCTTGCTTGACTAAAATGTCTTTGAGACACGACGCTTTACCGTAATAGAAATACGCTACCAATTGGTCCGCTTTTGTAATGAAACTACAATTGATGTAAACGAACATTATATCTTTATATGATTAAGAAACATTTTTAAAATCTATTTGAATTATTTTAATATTCTTTACAATACAAAAACTAATAGTAACATACATAATTTGCCTTTATTACAAAGTCATCAATCAGCGAAGGTAATAAATTTTCCTATATCTACAAAATAAAATAACATGGAAATCATTGTACATGTTCTTGGCTTTATATAAATCATGAACGTTAAAGGTAAACACTTTTGAAATACGTTATTCTCAAAATAATTATAATGTCATTTAAGATGTTTGTAAATAAGAACGGAAGAATAACAAACTAAAAAATTTAGACATGTACTTTAATGTGATAGGTTCTTCCCATGTATGTTTACTGAAAAAATTTGAAAGTTTAAAAAAAAAACAACTTAACGTTAGATTAAAATTGTATATCACAAAAAATAAAACAGCACGGAAAAGTTTTTGTAGACACCTTGTCACTTATTTTTGTTACAACCAATGTGTGGCCTGTATTAAGATTACAATGGGAATTTAGCGAATTAACGGTAAACTATGTAAAACTATACCTTTGTGCCACTATAACGAATTCTTATTATTCTGTCAAGGTTGTTATCGGTTGCTACGTTTCTTTAATATCATTAAAACTATTTTTAACGCAAGGTAATGATGTTTAATTTACTTGCAACAATATTATTTATCTGTAATTTCCTTAATTATTTTTTTCCTCATTCGATTCGAATACCCGTCTGTTTGATTTTATTCAAGAATTATGAATCGGAAAATTATGCGTCATTAGGTTTTTTCTAGCAGAATTGCTTATCGTATAAAATAATTAGTGATGACTTCTTGAAAACGTAAATTACTCGACTCAAGTATGTGTTTTCTGTGAATTTAAACAGACACATGCGATACGCAAATACGTACGTGTTTTAATTTGCAATTGTCATATATTGCAGATAAACACATTTGTTTTAAAATGTGCTATTAGGCGGAAATCAAATTAATAAAACAATTGATAGCTAACGCAGTTTACTTATAATGTAAAAATTTATGAAATTTTCATGTGCAAAAACACAGTCTGATTCACTTAGATTCACCATGGGAATCTCGGAAATTGTAAGACACAACGTTGCTCAAATTACAGAAAAGTTGTGCAACGGTAAGGGCTCTTTTTTATTAGCAATTAATTACAAGATGAACTTCCTGCACCATTATTAAACTTTGTTTCCAATTTTAGTTAGCGATCGTCAACTTTTTTCTTATTCACTTGATTTTATTTTTTTTTAATTTTTGATCAATCCTGTGTATTATCTTTACTAAATACAGTTCCTTATCAGAATGTGCCGATTTTGACAGCATCAAGAAATCTTAATCAGGAAAATCCGAAATTATCAGTATATTTCGTAGATCTGGAAATGCCGGGAAATATTAGAGAATTTCTCAAATATTCGTGGAATCTTTGCCTTTGAACCAAATATAATTGTCACTGCAAATAGGGAATTTGGAATAGTACAGAATTTAATATTTATCAATCACTAAAAAAACAGTATTCGTATTCATTCGGATTTTATTCATAAAAAAATTGAAAATGTCATATTTTATAACAACCGTCTTTATTTATTTATTTATTTGTTTATTTATTTATTTATTTATTTATTTATTTATTTATTTATTTATTTATTTACACAGCCACAAAAAAAAGTTGTCTGTACTTTTCATGTTTATTTATTTATTTATTTACTCTTAAAATATCCAACGGGTGAAACCCACTTAAAGGATAAGTTTTACTACAAGAAAAAAATACATTAATGAAAAGAAGCACTAAAAATGCATCCTAAAAATTAATATAAAAGTTACAAAAGAATAAAAAATATCAATACATAAGAACAATAGAAAATCTTAAGATCAAAAATAATATATATAAAAGTCAAAGTCGAAATCAATAAAAACAACCAACAGAACAGTCAAAAACAATGAAAAAATATACATATTAAAATTAAAAGAAATAAGAATATACACAATACACCTAATTAAAGTATGCCTTTACATCTCTTACATTACAAAAAGTAATATCAAAACCCTCCATATTATTACAATTATTCAACATTTGATATAAAGGCGACTTTAATAATAAATTGATACGGGCAAAGGGTAACATAGTAGAGTATAGTTCCTAGAATTCATTCTGGGAACTCTATTCAACTGCTCATAAATGAACTCACACTTAATTTCGAAGTGAATAATTTTATATAAAAATATTAAACTGCTAGTAAGACTCTGTAGGTTAAACCGAAATCAGAATAATTCTTGTGGAGTACCTCGAGCAGGATAAACCCCATCCAACAGAAATGCGGCAGATTTAAAAAATCTTCGTTGGACCCGTTCTAATAAGAAGGTATATGTAACGTAAATTAGGTTCCATATAACTGAATGAACCATATTCTAATTTAGATCTTACAATTGTTGTATACAATAATCGCAGAGTGGACTGTTTTCTGAAGTCTCGAGAGTTTCTCAAAACAAATCCGAGACTTCTATACGCATCGGCTAAGGAACCGTGGATGTGTCTCAAGAAACTCAACTGCGCGTCAAAAATAATCCCTAGGTCTTTAATACAATCAGGCTTCTTGAGAACACTGCCTTGCAATACATAGTCGAACGTGATAGGCACTTTTTTCCTATGAAAAGACATAACATTACACTTGCTAATATTAAGAGGTAACGTGTTTTTATTACACCAATTATTAAGTAAAGCAAGATTACTCTGAAGATTCTCATAGTCCAAAACAGAGTTGATCTAAATATTTTTACATCATCAGCGTATAATAAATAATGAATGTTTAGATCTTCCGCAGTCTCATTAATAAAAATATCAAATAGAAGAGGTTCAAGTATGGACCCTTGAGGTACATCTGATGTCTGAAGAAATGTATCTGATTTGAACCCGCGATATTTCACATATTGGGATCGGTTACGGAGATATGAATGAAATAATTTTATTAAACCATTACGTAGACTTCCGTTGCTAAATTTGTTTAACAGTTTGGAGTGATCGAGTCTACCGATCTTTGCTGAATAAGTTCCAATAATTACGTTTTAGTGTTTGAAACGTCTTCTTTCTACAAGATCCTTATTCCTTCTATTCTCAGATATATATTTTTTTGACTAAGGTAAGGTTTTTTATATAGTTTACAAATTTAAATCTATTTATTTACTCTTCAAAATTTCATAGTCCTGTAACCTCAGAACAAATAAAGATTGGACATCCATTTGTTTTTAGCCTTTAAGTCTGCTTTATGCTCCTAAAATTTGAAAATCCAAGACACCTAGGCTTGAATTTAGTATGTTTTCAAAAGCGTTTAAATTCTATGAATATAACAATCTTACTTTGTTTAGAATGATATTAATGATATACTGAAGAGGGTTTACCAGACTGTCGGCATTGACCAATCAGTATACTCCAACAATGTGATGACTCATCGGTCCGTATCACTCGCCCGACGTTATCTGACCCTCGGAAAGGAAATTACACAGGTTGGGCTCCTGCTTTTCCTTCGCCTGTTTCCATTAACTTGTTAATGGACTGGAGTACTAGGGGAAAAGTGTAGACATCCTGTTTGAAAACCGAGTCGAAAACCGTCTCGTATGAACAAATGTACATTAAGTAAGTTTCTGAAATACGAAGTTTTGAAATGTCGTAGCTGTTTATTTAGCTATTTATTTGATACAGCGTATTTCACATAAAAATCAAGAAGATAGAGGTGTTAAAATGAGCAGCATTGAGCACTTTAAATAATTAATGATTTTTGACTTACTGATGTAGAATTTTTAAAAGTATTTCGTGCTCTTTCGACTGGATTGTAACAACAATAACTTTATATACATTTTTTATAAAATTTGTCATTTTGTCTGTTCATTGTAGGATACATATGATATTAATTCGATTAAATTATGATTAAAAGTCAGTGATTTTAGTCAACTGATTTTTAATTGGAAAAATGATTATTTTTAAATAAAATTGATTGGATCAAAGCAGAATCTTGATTTATGAGATGTTTGCTCGCCGAATCTCGCGTCGTCGGAAAACACCCTAAGGTTTGGTAGAATTAGCTAAATATAAAATTAATTGACAAAGGATTATTTACTTTTCCTATGTCTATGAAAACATAGTTAACATTTTCTTAAGTTCAGCTTGTACATAGTTATTCCTGTAGCTAGTGGAAAAGTTCTTCATTTACATCGGTTTCGTCTTTTTATTGGCCTTTTTTAATACTCGTATTAGTTACAATCTTCGTAGCATTTGTATTTTTTAATCTTAACTGAAGTTTTACTTTACTTATTATTGTTGTTCCCGTATCCATTTTTTAGACATTTTAATATATTTCGTCTGACTTAATTTTGTTCGTTGTTGTCGAATACTTTTTGAACAAATGTTGAAGTAACTAGTTTTGTCAATGTCTCCACTGCGTTTTCATTCATTTTTAATAAAATATGTTTATGGTATTGAATAATGGAATTGCCAGATATTCATGTTTGTGATTCGCCTTCACTTCCAGATGTTCGAAATTTTCCACTGGTAGTCCACTTGCAGTTTTCCGTACCACCCACCCATCATCGATTTGTCGACTCGTTATAGTTATGTATAATGTCGAGTTTATTCTCTCACATTTCAAAAAATGTGTATTTTAAATATTTATTTGTTAGTCTCGGCATAGATGTCGAACAAAATTTTCATTACCCACCATCACAAGACGTGTAACGTTCTCAATAGCAAAGCAGTTGCTCTAACCCTCTTAGGGAAAGTTTGTTTACACTAATGAAATCGATACTGATTACGTGGCTACTGAAGCCTCAAAAGCCCTCCTTACGTGTGTTTACAGAAATCGTAGTAATCGAATCTCACAGCTACAAATAATTTCTCATACTTTCTATATTATATTGTTTGTATGTAAGTAGTTTTCGATTTACTTTTTCACGCATAAATTAATGATGATAAAATCTCTATTTACTTGTACATTGAATTAAAGACAATTCATTTTTGCGTGTAGTTATTTATAATTCGTCATAGCAAATTTATAAATCTACTGATTTATTTTTCTTAGACTGCGGGATTGTTTTTTATTTGAGGTTTAATAAAGCAAGATTAAGTTCATTTGTAAATTTGTCTAAAGGTCGACTGCTTAATTAAAACAATTAATGGTTTCATAAATAGTGAACAAAGAAGTCAGAGTTGATTTTAAAGATAACAGGGATGTTCTAATTATGTAGGATGAAAAGAAACACAGAATAGGTGATTAGAAGTTAAATATAGGTACATACTATAAATTAAAAAAATATTTACAAATTGTTGCAGTGTTATTGTAAAGGGATTTAATTTAAATCTGTTGTTACAATTCCAAGGGAAAATCATTAAATAACAGGCACCAAGTTCGTATAGACAGTGGATATTGGAATATCTCAAATATCAGGCTGAGCGTATCTAATGTGTGAGCAGCTGTGTGGGTGAGGGCATTATTAGTTTTTTTTCACTTTCTGGTTAATAGTAATGTACCCAAGACTCGTCTACAGTTTGTAGCAAAATTTGCGTGGTTAGAAGTTAATATAAGAGAACCCCAAAAATCGTTTTTGTCAAGGACACCCCCAAATTTTTGGACATGTGGTTAAGGTTTATTACAAAGCAAGGTGATTATGTCAAAAAACAGATAATAATTTCTGTAAACGTTGTGATAACTGACTTTCCCTCGTATTAACACAATTCTTTTAGAATCTTAACGAACACTGTCAATTGTAAGCCTTTAGACAGGCAGATATAGACAACATAAAATGACAAACTTGTGCTTTTAAGAGTAGATGTTATTCGGTAATCTTTATTACCATTTTCCATTAGACATTTAGGAATATCTATACATATATCAGCAATAAGATGATGCTATTGTAATGCTTGTGCTGGTAGTATCAAATCGTTTAGGTAAATCATCGACCTAGATCTCTTAAATTTTATCCTAATTAATCATAAAATGGTCGACAACTGAATTTGTCGACCCGGATATAGCCATCCTATTTAAAAAAACTCTTGAGAATTTGCCATAATATGAATTGTACCAAAAAAAAAATAACTTTATGAAACTGCAGACAGATGTACACATAGATGCGAATTCTCCATATCCTCAAATGTACTTAGTTAATTAGTGAAGGGCAAAACGGGTCATTTTTTGGATTCGGGTCACCGGATCCGGGTCTCTTCAATGAGCCGAATCTATGATCCGGATCCCGGGTCGTCGGGTCGGTCGCTTCGTTCTGGATCCGACGTTGACTGAACGGTTCTGGTTGTGGGACTGTATTAGAATCTGGGGTATTAGTGCTGGGCGATAATATCCGATGTTTGGAAAGCATCGATGTTTTTCTGTCGATGGTTTGTCAATTGTCATCGATGTTAGAAAGTTCGAAACATCGATTCCAATATCGATGTTTGCCTTTCGATGTTACTTGCATACATCGCAAAAAAGAGCAGTTCTTTAGTAATAGTAATATTTTATTTGACACAAATCAAATATAATAGTATATTACATTATAGATAAGCATAAGGCCGTTATATAGGTATATTTTATCCCACTAAACATTTTTCAGTTTCTGACATGTTTCAGAAACGTTTCCATTTTTCTTGAAACGTTTCATAAAAAATACATGCAACGTTCTGGTAACGTTCTAGAAGCCCAAGATGTCCTCCCCAAAATACGTTTCCAATGAAACGTTTCAAAAAATTGGTTTCAGAAACATTCTTTTTATGCTCCATTTATGCCCTCGATATTTTTGTTTTACGTTTCAGTATATTTTCAGAAATGTTTGAGTAACAAAATAATTTTATTACCATATTGTTCTCATAATGGTCTCAACTTTAGATAATTTTCATTTCTAAAGCGTTTTTGAAATAGTATAGGTAGTGTGAGTAGTTTTTTAAATATCTCTAATACTCTTTTGTGATATTTTTATTTGTATTGTGAATGACTTAATTCGAACTAAAAAAAGTTACATTGTATATTAAAAAATAAATAAATATGCATTTCTAGTTTGGGGATGCGGCTACTTTTACCAAGAATTTCTTTTTGAGAAGCCACTGAAAAAAGTTTCTAATATGGATTACGAATTTTGCCATTCATCGTACAAATAAAAATGTCACAAAACAATATCAGAAGTATTTAAAAAAAGCTACACATTTTATATTGTTCAAATACGCTTCTGAAATGGAAATTTTTTAATGTTGAGACCATCATGAATATGGTAACAATGACGAATTTAGAAAAAGTTAGTTATGATTATGAATCTTGAAATGATAGGTACATGAAAAACAAATAACATTACTTACTGAAAAATAATATAAAGTTATAATTTCTTCTACACATGGTCAATATTACAACTATCCTTTTAATAATAATAAATTATACAGCAGAAATAAGGATACAAAATGATATCTTGACAATGTAAATATCTGTAGGTATACCTAAACTCTTTTATTTAAGCATGCCTATACACATAAACAAATATAAACATTTGTACAAAATATAAAATAAATGACATCTATTTCACTTGTTTCATCCATATTTCAAATAATTCTCACTGACTAAGTAGGTAGTTGCTCTTCAAATTATATCGAAACGTGTAGTTGTTGGTCCATTTTCTTAGTTCTTGTCCCTTGTCCTCTTGTCTGTAATACTGTAATAGGTAGTCGGTGTCGGTATAACTATACATATTTAGGTAGATGTGACGCAAAATTGGAAATCTCTTTACACATATCATTTTAAACATTTTGCAAAACAATTCATTATTTTATATGCACCTTTACAATAACCACAACTGCACACACTACAAATTATCACATAAAATAGAGTCAAAGTAAAGACTAAAGATGAATAACAACCAAACCAAGCAAACTGGCAATTCGCAAACCTAACCTAACATAATACGAATTGAAACGACACACGGGAAACAAATAAACTCGAGCTGTTACGCGCAGTCTACGCAAGTCACGAGCATACATTTTTTCTAGACTTGTGTTATAATATGCTACCACATTTTTTTTTTCTAATTATGTCTTTGTATAACAAAGGCAAATGAACTAACGCTTGAGAGGGATTGGGGATTGAGAGCAAAATTTAACTAATGCCGAATATTCCATAAGATAAGCAAAAATAGCAAAGGGTTGTTCATCTGTTATGTTTCCGAGATCGAAAGGGAATGTTTCGAGTAATGTTTCAAACTCTCTTCAATTGTAACGTTTCGGCTATGTTTCACTAAATAAGTTTTCAAGTGCTACATTTCTGTAATGAAACAGAAACGTTTCTAGTTAATGTTTCAAATGTTTAGTAAAACATCTCATTTGCAACGTTTCATTTACGTTTCGTGTTTAGTGGGATGTTTTCTTGAACCTTTTGAATCTAAAAAAATTGTTGTTGTTGTTGTTGTTAGACATGAAGATCCATTGCTGTGGTGGTATGAAAGGAAAAATATATATCCAAAATTATATCATAAATAGCTATTATATCCACTTATCAAAAAATAAAAAAACGATTTAAATAAATAAAATATATCCTTAAAGGTTGCAAGGTAAGTTAGTAGAAAGATAGGTATCTAAATATCTACTAAATCCTATAGTCTACATTATTTTTCACATAATAATTCACTTGACATGAGAGAATAAAACTGTTTTTATTTTACTAAACAAAATCGAGCAGCTGATGGAAATAACGAGCCAATAAAATATAGCATAATCATCTGATGTCACCGCTCTCGCTACTGCAGGTGGCTCAGCCGCATGAATGGGCAGAACGGGTCATCATAATGATTGATCTAGATGACCCGGGTCACTTCCCATCACTACATACGAGTCTCGGGAGCGGCGGCGTACTCCGTAAACCTCTGCGATCAATTTCATTACATAGTACCACAGCACGGCCATACGAGATTAGCTGAGGTCCGCGACCCGAGTGATCCGACAGAACTTATATCGGGATTCGGGTCAGTCAGATCATCGTAAAGATCCGAATCTTTGATCCGGGTCAGACCCGACCCGCCCATCACTATAGTTAATACAAAATATAATTTTTTTTAGTCGCGACATTTTCTGTAACTTTTGAGGATATTTTACTACCTTTTCAGTTATTTTGGTTTGCTTATTTTTTAATTTTCAAATACTTGCGTCACTGACAAATACATAGCTCTGTTGTTATTCAAGATACAAAAGCGTGGTTAAATAAAATTTTGGGAAGGTTAGAAACAATATTTTACATTTATTTTCAGTTACACATCCTGTATATTTGAAAATAGTTTTAAAATATTTTGGATCTCTATCTACTATTATTTGAATATGTTTTGTATTTTGAATAATAATAGAGCCAATGTACTTTGCCGCACAAATAATTGTTTCATTTAATTTTAACAGAAGCTCCAGTAAATCCTTCAAATTAAACTTTGAATTGATCTTAAATCCTTCCTAGTACCTACCCTACGTAGAATTTGGAACGCTCTAGGGAAACATCTGGAAGGGCAAACTGTAAAAGTTCTTTGACCTCGATGCCCACGGATGAAATGTATGCAAACAAATATAATATCCACACAACTGACGGAAGTGTTATCCTTTCTACAGAAAAAAAAAAAAAACAAATTCATAGAAACTTTAGAAGAATTGTCGAAAAGGAGATTAAGAAATTGCTATTTACGATTCAGATTTTTTGTGGTATAAAGCTCTTTGTTGATGTCGCTCTCAAACCTTAGGTTTGGACCTTTGGAATCACAGGCAATAAAACACTGGAGAAGGTTAAAGTGAACGGCTCGATTCGTTTCGTTCCCGTTTTACATAGTTTGAACCACCCGCCCGCAAGAGAATACCTAAATTGTTATTTTAGCCACTGTGGTGGGTGAAATTTATTGGTCGGGGTTCGTCTAGGTCAACATTGATTTTTAGTAACGCAAACCAAACAGTATAAAGCTACCTAAAATTAGGACTTCGATTTGTTGTTGACTAGATTACTGTTATTATGTTGTTAAGTACAGCTCAACCAATTTCATCTGATCGGTGAAGGTCGATGCGCAGTGACAAATGTATAAGCGACTACAAAACTCATTCTCGCAAAAAAGTAAAGAGCATAAATGCTAAAGTCTCGAATAAATAAATAATACATCGTTATGTAAATAATTGTGTTTTAATGCTTTTGAAGGTGTAAATGATTTTACCCATTTTTGCTTACTCTCCCGATTGTTCTCTTTAGTTCCCACCACTCGACTTTCTAACTTTTTAGATGTAGTTCGTTCTCTCTCACATGTGTGCATTTCACCGAGTAAATTATTTTTTTTTAGCTGTAGTTGACTATAAACAGCAATGACTAGGATGAAGACCTTTATCGTATCGGTTTCATGTTCTCCAGATATGAACCCTTCGGATACACAGCCACACAAAAAAAGAAAAGTTGTCTGTACTTTTACATACGACATATGTAATCCTTAGTAATTTTGCCTCCTGATCACGAATCTGGTGTCACAATTGAGCTATCACATCACATGAATTTCCTAACCTCAAAAATCAGGTCAATTAAGGTCAGATTAGAACACGGGAGTTTTCGGGGTCGCTGATCACGGATCCGAGGTCACTTTTGTAACATTCGAGATGGCGGACCAAATTTTCAAAAAATAACCCATTAGCGCTAAATTTTGTATACGGGAGTTTTCGGGGTCGCTGATCACGAATCCGAGGTTAATTTTGCAAAATTCAAGATTGCGAATCAAAGATGGCCGAACAAATTTTCAAAAAATAACATTCGTGCCAAATTTGGTATACGGGGGTTTTCGGGGTCGCTGATTACGGATCTGTTTGCAAGATTCAAGATGGCGTATCCAAAGTGGCCGACCAAATTTAAAAAAAATAACATTCGTGTTAAATTTGATATACGGGGGTTTTCGGGGTCGCTGATTACGAATTCGAGGTCAGATTTGCGAAATTCATTTTGCAATAATTTTGTTTACTTTATAACCTGAGTACCCAATCATGTTTTAACCTTCTTAAAGTACATAGGTAATTGATTCGTGATCAGTGACCCCGAAAACCCCGGTATACCAAATTTGGCGCGAATCTGTTATTTTTTTTAACATTTGGACAGTCATCTTGGATCCGCCATATTGAATTTTGCAAAATTAACCTCAGATCCGTGATCAGCGACCCCGAAAACCCCCGTGTACTAAATTTGGCGTGTAGGTATCTGATATTTTCTGAAAATTCGTGATATCTGACCTTAATTGACCCGTTTTTTTTATATTAGAAAAATAACCATCAATTCTGACCGCGGATTCACGTTCGGCGGGGTCTTAACCATATAAATGAACATTTGAATATAGAAAAAAAAAATGTTGTACTTTTTCTAGCACCGTTTCGTGAATTTTTGCTATTTTTGACCTGTTTTTTGAGGTTAGGAAATTCCTGTGATGTGATAGCTCAATTCTGATACCGGATTCGTGATCAAGAAGCAAAAATACTACGGATAACATATGTCGTATGAAAAGTACAGATAACTTTTCTTTTTTTGTGTGGCTGTGATATTTTGGGGCTTAATGTTATACTGAAATTGAACGTCTATAACTAACTATTCTTCTACTTCTATTTAATCAGGGACTAGAGGTTACAAAAGCATAATTAATAACGTTATTTCAAGAAACAATTTTAAGAAATCGGAATCATGTATTCATTTCATATTATTTTTACGTACATAAAAGTTGCATACTGAAAAATGTTGTGGTTATGAATCTGCTTTATTTATGACACTGAATAATTATTTTTAATCGTAAATTTATATAAAAAATACCGTTTAATGTTCTTCTAACATGACCAAAACATGAATAAAATACTCTTGAGCCATTGCCAAATATCTTTTAAAACTTCAGCTCTCTGTAACTTTATGTTCTTTCTTCCTATGATTTCTTTTTACACACGCTTTGATTCACGTTGTATTCGCTCTACCTGGTGGCGCTCAAATTTTTTTTCTAAGTGTTTATTCGAAGTTTTTTCTTCAAAATTAACGTATCTGAAGTTATTTTGAAAAATGAATAAAAAATTTCTGACAATTTACAAATATCATTGATGTTATGTAATATTGAACCTCTCCTTAAAAATTATTATAAAATAATGCTGATCCTGAAAGTAGGGCAGAGAATTAGAAAATACTATAATTTTGTGGAGTCGGTGAATGTCCGAGAAAACCCCAGCACAGTACTTTTTCTCTTCCAGGGATTGCCCAATCGTTGCTGGTTGTACTCTAAAGCCGAACTATAATTAGGAATTGTTTGAAGGTTTATGAGTATTTTTCTAGCCCAGTAAAGGTTTTCATCATTTGTACTTTTCATAGAATAGGGAGACAAACTTATTTCTAAAACAACATTGACAACTGGGTGCGGTATAGAAGGCCCCCCAGTAACTCAAGATATAGGCCTAAGAATGGCGTCATAGACAGGGCCGGATTTTCCCTTAGTGCCGCCCTGGGCACCGTAAAAAATGCCGCCCCATTACCCATATTCTACACAAAATGAATGAGGGTTCGGAATATTTTTTTTGCTTTAAATTCCCTACAAAATGGTTTTTTGAGTAAATTTATAACTTTAAAATTACAAAAGTTATTAATCACATTTTTTCGGTAAAATTTTCGGAGCGAGTAAATTACCATCATCTTTGTGTATTTTGGAGCACTTGTGAACTGATTTGAGTATTTTAATAATATACATACACACCGAGTTCACATGTATATGTATGTGTACATTCGGAAATTGGTCGAGGCAGCATTACATAGAACATAGATGAAGTGCATGCGCTATATGCAATGCAGTGCTTTCATAAATTAATAATTGTCACAATTGTCCTCCAATTTTGGAAAAAGGCGAGGCTGAAGATAATGATGATAACGATGAAAATTAAATATTTTATTATATACACATGTAAAAAATAACAGACCATTTTTAAAACATTTTGTACAATACATCCATTTATAATGTATATATAAAAAATTGATATTAATTTAATAAAAAAATATTAAGAAACGAATAACAAAAGTAAAGCAATACATTGTGAATGCATCAAAAGAATATTTTAAACTGTTAAAAACTTTTTTTAAGGATTTTTAAGGGTTGAAAAATAATTAAATTTCATAAATCATATTAAAAAACATGAAATGAACTTTATCACCATATTTGAACATGAATTGAATCTTTAAAATACGTAAATCTGCCATTCTTGCATTTTTTCGTACAAGGGTAGTTTTCACCCCCAAATAGAAAAAAGCACACATCTAGACAATATAACTTTTGGAGTGGGGGGTCAGATAAGCTTGTATGCAAATTTTCAGGAAAATCCATGTTATCCGAAAAAATTGGGAGCTTTTACCTAATTTTCGCCTTCATAGACTGGACTATAAGAGTTGTTTGAGGTTCTTGAAAGCCAAGAGACTTTTTGGGATTCAATTTTGTTTGGATTTCTTCTGCATTTGGGTTTCTGTAAATTTTTCTAGTGGCGACTCCAGTTGATTTCTTTTTCTGCTTGATAGTAGGACATGAATGGAATACTTATGCCAGCTTGTGTTTGCAAAAACTACAACTTTGTTATTAGTTCTGGCCCAATTTCCATCTTTATTAAGAATAATAGCAGGATCGGAGGGTAGCGATTGATTAATTTTGTGTGACGTTCAAAGACTTGAAAATAAAACTATCCGTCTCTTTGTCCCCTTTGTTGTTTACGTTGTGACCTAGAGAATTTACAACACTAGGTACTTTTAAGTATAGCCTTATAAATCTGATAAAAATAGACAAGCGACATGGATGGAAATTTAGGTGCAGCATGCAACTATTACCGTCTTTTATTTATTAAACCGTACAGTACACGGCTAAATTGCATTGTTTGTTATGCATGAAATGAAACTAAACAGGCATGTTTGCAATTGACTCGATCCAATTCCATCCGCCCCGCTGCATACGTTCGATTACGCGCTCTGTGATGCCGTCTTTTTATTCGCTATTGGTGTTCGACTCGACAGAGAAGAGAATGGCATTTACATTGGTTTCATAAACACGCGGATGTATAATGTAACGCTCTCGTAATCTTTTTTCGATTTACTTTCCACTCAGCGTCGAAATCTGTGCGTAATTTGGTGGCGTAATGTGTGCCGCTCTTCCATTTCAAGTTTACTTTTCGAAGAAGGAGAAATATGAAGGACGGATTGAAAGTCACGAAAATATATGAAATAATAAAACGATGGAATAGAAATGATACTTACACTGAGAAAACTGTTTCCAGTGAGCTCTATATTTGAACGCTACTTGTTTAAATCATTACGTAAAATTTGATACAAATATTTATACATTACTGGAAAAAATTAAAGGAAAAAAAAATTGTATAAATTTTTTAGTGATTTTCGAAAGGCTGTATCTCAATGTACAATGATCGTATCGTAATAAACGTAAAAAGCATTTTGAAGCTTTAAGTTTCAAGGTCTTTAGACAAGGAATTTTTTTGATTTACGATTATCGAGCAATCAAAATTATCTAATATTTTTTTTTAGAACTGCCCGCCATGGACAGTTAAAAAAAGGGGAATTCTTTCAAAATCAATCAATACATAGGTCTATTAGCTTATTTATTCAGCTTCAATCTGATTTTTAGAACGTCTCTAACTATTGGTATCGGTGATTGAATGAAAAATAACACTATTGTGTTTAATCATCGATATCTCTGCAAGAAGTTATTGTACTCGTATAGTAAATCCAAAATTTCTCTACAAGGACCTGTTATGGTTTTCGAAGAAAAATATTTTTTTTCATCCTTAACATCAATTTGAAAAACTCTAAAAAATTACTTTTTCCAATTTTTTAGAAAGCCTACTGCTAATTTACAAATATTTATGAAAAGACTAATGTTGGAAATTTTTACAGTTCAATGTACCCACAATAACCTTGTAAATTGACAAGTTGATGCACCAAACTTTTTTTTTTGTTCCAAGTGATGGAAGTTTTGGAAATAATTTACATACACGTTTATTGTTCCTAAACATTCCGTAATCATTATCAGAATGAAAAAGAAGATTTTTTCTCGACTTTTTCCAAAATACATTAGATGTTAGATAGATAAATTTAAGAAAAAAAATTTTCAAAATTTTCAAATTTTTTTTTTAAATTACATTTTTTCAACAGATCTCATAAATGGAATTGTAAATTATCCAGAATAACAGGCATCTTTAATGCAAACAAGATTTTAATTTTCTGGTTGTCTTAACTCTTTCACACATTGCAAGTGTTTATGAAACAAAAACAGCAAATTTAATACGGCTGAAACTTACTCTGAAATACGTAAGAGACATTAATTTTTCCTATAATGTAGAGATCGATCTGTGACTTACTTTTATATTTTAATAACCCATTATTTTCTTGTTATTTCACAAAGCACTATTTAAAGTTAAAAACACAGTCACTTTCTCTAATAAATTGTAAAATGATGTATTAACTTTAGTCTAAGTTGTTTTCTACGTGATGGATAACTCGAATAAATTGTGAAAATGAACATAAACCCGGTAAAGCTTAGTTAAAACTGTTAAGATGTTTACTGTACCCCCGTTTTCAAGAATTGCAATTTATGTGACTATATTTGAAACTCTGGCGAACAAGCGGAAATACGAATTACCTCTTACAGAGGAAGATATGTAATGTATGTTTATTAACATGACTTGCTAAATTGTGTTTTTACCTGTAAAAATACATACAGGGTAGCCCATCGAATACGTACCGCAAGGCATTACAGGGTAGTAATGAACTTTTCGGCAAAATCCAAAAACAGGTAAAGTTTGCTTCTGAGGGGGACAACTTTTGGCGCAAAAAAGCATAGCAAAATCTTCAACCCCCTAAGTGGGGGTTGCCATCCCCCAAATTTTTTTAAATGGGAATGGGGGTCATGTGGGGAGTCATTAGAAAGGGTTTTTAATTCTCTATACATCGATTCTTACTTTTTGAAAATCGATCCATTATTTTAGAAAATATGCAGCTTTGAAAATACGAACAATATTTTTGACGAGAAATGCGAAAATCGATTTAATTTTACTTCAAAACTTACGGTATTAGCTTGGGAAATTCCTTCAAAAGAATTCGCTGTTTTTTTTTCTGATTTGCGAATTATTTAGCCTGATTTTGGTGAGCAAAATATTGTCCGCTTTTTGTTTCGAATTTAGATAGGCCACAAAAAGTTGCTAGATAACTGTCTTGTGACTTGTAGTTGAAGAGTACCAATACTGCCGAGTCTTTTAAATTGATTAATTATGGTGTACTCAATTCCAGAAAGAGTAGAAATTATTGAGCTTTTTTCTAAAACAATGAATGCGGAAATCGGGTCGCCGAACTGTTCAACCAACGGCATCCTGAGAAACATGCGTCTGGAAAAATTGTTCGCGAATTGGTGGCCAAATTTCGCGAAACTGACTCCGTTCATAACAAAAAGAGGCAGGTTGAAAATCCGGTACTAAATGAACCTACGGAAATAGCGGTATTGGGGTAAGTGGCAATGTATAGTACGCTGAGTACAATGCAATTGGCTACTGCGACAGGAGTGAGTCGTACAAGTGTCTAACGAATATTAAAAAAATACAAATTCCATCCTTATAAGATTCGGCTAGTGCAAGAGCTAAATGAAGACGATTTTGATCGTCGTTTGCAATTTTGCGAAATAATGACTGAACGAGCGATAAACGATAATTTCCTCTTTAATGTGTGTTTTTCGGACGAGTGTACGTTCTTCTTGAATTCATTTTAAATTATCTTCTTCCTGTTTATTCAGTAATTATAAAAAATGTGTGTTACCTACATGATTTGTGTTTTAACAAAGGACAATGCAATAATACTGCGTAGTTTTGGTTTTTCATAGTAAATATATTTTTAGAAAATGCAGGACTTACTGACGTTATTTACGCCAAACAAAAAGAGGCGTCCCTAACAAAATTAAGAAACTCAAAGTATTTAAAGCAAGCACTAGATGACGCGCCAAATATTTGCCAAAGGTAAACCAATGCTGTATGGTATGGATGACTGAATGGTCGAGAATGCGAACATGTATGAAAATTTGCAGGGTACACATATTTGTCAAACGTAAACATAATGCAGTATTGTGTGAATGCTGCATATCGACACATTGGAAACTATGTCTTGCATGTGCCAAATATTCGTCAAAGTTGTACAAACTGCACACCGTTTAAACTATTCAACAAGTTAACGTTATTCGTCATGAGATTATTCGCTTAGGGAATGGTAAATAAAAACACTACAAAGAAAACAAATCTGTCCGAATACACGAACAAAAATTTTAAATATCCAAATGCTGCTTTACATTCAAACTTGTCAATATAGTCAAGACCCTACCGTTACTATAAAACGTTACTCAACCATAAATGTTGTCTGTACATAATCAATGTAACATTATTTTTGTTACATTTACCACGCACATGAAAAGACGGTTGAGCCCTTATCAGCACTGTCAATATTAATGTAATTCCTTGCTGTCACACTCCGATTGTTGCTATATGCGCCGGAAAGATTGATGTTATAAATATAACATGCATATTTGCTTTTCTTACATCACCTGTCGAAGATAAATAATGTAAGTACTTGGAGCAGATGTAAATGTTTATATAACTGTAAACTCTGTTTACTTTTAGAAATGTGTAGATAATTTTCCTCTTGGGGATTGATATTAAAATCGACAATCGACGTTAAATAAAATTGAATACAATGTCTATATTAGTATAATAGGAATTCTTATTCGAAAATTGGTTCAGCAGTGCCTTATCTGGTTGAGACGGATTGAAAGGAAAGCAGTAGTTGTAATGTTAACAAATATATAATTTAAGTTTTTCTATTCTATAAAAATACATTTGTAATTTACTCCCGTCATAAAATGTAGTTTGAACTTATTTTTTAATAGAAAAATATCAAAAAATATATGTATTTAATTTTTAAATAATAAGTACATTGTACTGCTATAAATAAACCTCCTGTCATTGCTAAAATTGATATGATAAAATTTTAAAGAAGGTATAAACAATTAAAAGAATCTGGTTAGAGTAGTAATTAGTCTATAAAGCTTCTAATGATGTAAGCTAATTATTTTGTTATATTAGCTTCCTGCTCAGAAAACTTTGTGTGGGGGAAAGTACTACATACAGCTGATATGTATAGAAATGGTCGATTATCTCCTAAAGCTATAGAAAAATTATGACACAAACGTCTTAGGGTTTTTTAAAATCTGTTACAATAAAGAAAAATTAAGTATACGGGAATTCTATTTTATAAGATGCTCAAAGTGTTTATCATTTACGTCTAGACAAAATTTTGTAGTTACTCTAATGGAGTGTTGGGAGGAATAGTGGAAATTTAATGCCTGCAACTCTTCTATATTATGCGCCCTACTTTCGTAGACCGCATTTTTTATGTGATTCCCCCAAGTCAAACGGGTCATATCGGAAGACCTAGCTGGCCGTAAATATGCCCGTACCACACGTCCAAAATGTGGAGGAGTCCCATCATGTTGAAACCATATTTGTTCTGCCGGTAAATTAGGATTGTTATTGTTCGGGAATAATCGTCTAAGCTTTGGAAAAGTAATATATATCGTTCAGAGGTCAAATTTCTGTTTATAAAATAGGATCCTATGACATTTCCACCAATAATGTCATGTCAAACATTAAGTTTCTGTGGTCGTTGGGTGTGAACTTCCTCCATCCAATGTGGATTTTGGTATGACCAATATCTACAGTTGTGTCGATTTACGTGCCTGTTTAAACAAAATGTAGATTCGTCAGAAAACAATATGTTGGTGGCAAAGTTGACATTTTCGTTTAATTTATCCATAATACTTCGCAGAACTCGATTTTACTATCATAATCGGTTTCACTCAATTCTTGTAACAAATGAATGTTATACGGATGTAATTTTTCCCGTTTGCAAATTTTTTGGATGGAATATCGAGTCATGTTATAATTTAAAGCCCTCTGTTGTGTCGAATTTATTGGATTTTTCACCACATCTAACATGACATTCAAAGAATTTTCTTCATTTGTAAGGCTTACTGGTTTTCCACATTTTCGTCGATCTGTGATACTTCCAGTTTCATGAAAAAGCTGCAATGTTTCTAAAACGATTGATTTAGAAATACGTTCCCGATCGGGATGCAATTCTTGAAAACATCCACTACTTCGTCACAACTTAATGTTTCATTTAAACATGCCACTTTTGCGAGAAAATTATTCACACTAAATGTATTTTTGACATGTGTTGTCAAAAGAACGACGCGGCGTTGTTATGGAGCTAGAAAGTTTCAAAGGTAATTTGATGAACTATAAACTAAATCGACTAAATTGTTTTTGTATAATTTATAAGAAAATGATTTTCAAAGATCGATATCTCCAAAACGGTTACTTTATGTACATGATTATGAGTTTAGAATTTCGAGAAGAATTGAAATATGGAATCATATACAGAGTGTTCCATAAAAGAAAAAACAACTTTGTTTCGTCATGGCTTTTTGACAGATGTTTTTGACTAAAACATTTCTACCTTTTCCATATATCTCAGTTGCTCACAATACAGTTATCTGGATTCTACCATCAGATTAAGAAGATATGATGCACTAATTTCTTCTACAGAGAGGAGTAATCAAAATCTTTTTGCCAGAAAATATCTGTTCATACTTTCTCCAGATTATGAATTCTTTTTAACTTTTTTTTTGTTAATTTGTTAATTAAAATAAACTTATACCTCTGAAATACTTCAAAGTTATTCATCTCCCTTGAAAATCTGTACCTGTGTTCCTTCGTTTTCCTCACTTAAAAGTTTTCTTGGGACCTTGATTAATTACTCCCTTTGAATCGAGCTTTGAATACTTTCAAATGTTGAAAATACTACCACGATTTACTCGGTTTGTATCGATCTATATTTATCTTCGAAACCAAAAAGTTCAGCATTAAAATATATTCTCTTCCATTAGGAATACGTTTATTATCTACACCGTCAAATTGAAATATTTTAAGTTAATGGTCCATAATTCCATTGTTTGAGCAGATGTATGATGTATCTATGAACATAGGGAATAAAGATTGTCGTCGTTTCGCTATTGCGCGCTACAAGCTCGTTTGAAAGACAATACAAATCTGTACTGGAATATTTATAGGCACCTATATAGATTCAGTCAATTTTTAATCCAAATTACGAAATGAATACTCGCAACATTGCGTGCTATCCGAACAGATGCATCATTTGCACACATTTTTATGTCTATTCCAACTTAATCTTTTACAGACCAGTGCATGTGGCGGCCGTGAATGTAGACATTGACCCTATACTTGGTCCGTAAAGAAATATAAATTAATCGTCTTTTCTTGTCTGCTTCCAAAGACCTTTTAATGACGGGTTAGAAGAAGAATGGTCTAATTGAGGAGCGTTGTGTATGTGTTTTATGATTTTAAGCAGTTTTTGTCTCTAATTCAAGAGAGATTAGTTTGTATTAAATTACCCATTCCTTCAAAGCAAGGCTACCCAGATTATTTGAATAATGGATTATATGTAATTATTGTGAGTACCTACAATATATTAAACAATCATTGTGCTAATACTTATATAAACTGAAATTTGGTGTAGGTATTGTATCTATTTCCTGTACGATACGGTAGATATTAATGTAATTTAGAATATATTATTTACATTTTATTTTTCAGTTTCATTGATACGTAGATAAAAAATATTACTCTTTACCAAATTAAAGAGTGGAGAGTTTTTTTTAGTACAGTCCTTAAAGTAAGTTAGACATAAGTTTTCAAGAAACATGTTTTCAATAAAACTGACTTCAGTGAACATTGTCAGTACCATTCCCAATTCTTACGTAATGATAGGTTAAACCAGGAAGTTGTTGATGTAGATGTCAATGTCCATTGAAATATGTACTTAACTGTTCTATGTTTTTTACATGCTTTAATAATATGGGCAATAAAATTAAATATTTTTTTCAAGTGCAATTACCAAGAATCTCATACCGGTTTTTTTCTAAGTTGTTTTAATTGCAGGTTAAAGGTCTTGTGACAAAGTGAAAATATTTATAACAAAATTTGTAAGATGAGCACATTCTTCTCTTTAGTGTACACATTTTGCGTTTTCTTTATGATGTCGTAAAACTGAATTTCTATCAGCTTAAACATTTTTTTGATCAGGATATACAAGGTGTTTCTGAAATAAGTGCGTTCCTTAAAATGGGTGATAGAGGGCACGAAATTAAGCAACTTTTATTAAACAACTGATTGTCTTAATCATTACTTTTTAAATAAAAAAAAAATCAGAAACTAATTTAAAACCGTTCAGGACTGAGTAATCTGTCACCACAAAGACCACACCACACATTCACTGAAAACTGTTGCTGGAACCGAGATCTCTGTACAACGAGAGGATTTGCATTACACCAATAGTGAATGTTGTGAAAATTTAGTATGCCGTCTCTAGTAAAACAACATTCGTCCATAAAAAGCTTCTCGTGCACGCGCACAAGATGCACAGGGTCGGCTTACATTTATGGTTAATTTTCTTGATTAATATTCTCGAAAAAAGAGACATTTAGAGCGTCAATTGCTTAATAAAAGTTGCTCATTTTCTTGACCTTTATCACCCTTTTCAAGGAACACACGTATTTCAGAAACACGCTGTACAAATAGCTACCTAATATCTAAAATTTCAGTGATTACATACTTGTAACCTTTAATATAGGGAACATAGTCATAATACCTTTAAGTTCATCGTTTCATTTATTTTTTATTGTGAAATTTTTTACACTTTTACCTAGTTAGTTTAGTACATATTTGCAAAATACATACAATATTTTAATCACGGGACAAATTAGTTTGTAGAACACTTTAGTTTAGAGATGCAATGCACTGAAGTTAAATATCTCTGAGGATGTTTGTCGTAGACTGATTAAACTTGGACTTATTTATATAAATAGAGGCAAAAATTCGATTCATTGACTTAGTGAACCAGGAGATATAGAGGGGTTAGTACGACTAGTATCTTCAGAATTTCGTAACACTTCCCAATGGCATTTCTAAGAAGATATTTGTTTTAAATTAAATTGGAGAGAAAGAAATATCACTGAAAATTAAAAGCATTAATCGAATTTCCAAAGTACTTAGTGGCGCCGAAATGGTAAGGTCGTAATGGCACTGTTATTTATTGAATTTATTTTATAAGATGTTTATACATATAACACTTTGCAGAGACTTTCGCTTATGGAAACGACCCTATTAATAAAGATACTTTATTTATTCTCAGAATATACTTCTTGGGATTTATTAATGATTAAAAGAATAGATAAATGTAACATTTATTAAGCCAGAGTATATCTGAAAACATGCCTGGAGCGCCTGCAATTCCCTTATCGTTTTCATTCCGATCCGCCTTCTGTAGATTTAATTTTAGATAATAAATGAAATATTTGTTTGAATACAAATAATATTTACTCTATCAAAATTTTGTTCTTCAAATACCGGATGTAGTATTTGTTTGATAAGAGTTGATGAGATGTAATGTATCATTTCAAAAAACCATTGCTACGTTTCTTTTTTAACACAAGTTTATTTTAAAAAATGAACAGTTTTAAATATTTGGCGAAACGTGTGTATTTTAGAACTTCTCATAACAAATCAAATTTCGGGATTAGATATTGTTACATTTCGACCTAAAAAAAATGTATTATTGCTGCTAAAATCAATTTTGGATCCATTTTTTGATATTTTATAAATATATTTTTATAAATATATATTTAATATTTTTTTACATATTTAATTCGACCATTTCGTATAGAAACTACTGTTGTTTCTATAGACAATGTGATGCGCTCGTCAGTTGTGGGTGTCGTAAATGAAAGTCAATTATTTTTCTGTAATTTCTCCATGGTTAAGGGGTAAATAATTATGAAAAATTTGTATCTAATCGTCTGACTGACTCATTCAAATATATGCACGTGTGTAAATTATTTTTGTTTTACAAGTTTCTAGTGAAATCTCATCTTATCAAAGATGTGATGTTAGAAATAAGAAAAAAATAGTCTTTAAGGTTTTACATTGTTTAATGATTTCAATGTGTCAGGTATGTATTCTTTCATTAAGCAGGGCGTTTATATATTCAATTTTTTGTCCAGCATGAACATAATCACACCCCGCAGAATGTGTTTAGGAAACTATTAACACATGCGTTAATCACAATTATTGAGTATATTTACTTTGGTGGACAAAACAGGAAAGGTACATTTTCTGATGTTTACATGTTCTCTGTGATCTTTTAATGCGAAAAATAAAGGAAGTTACTCTAGTTTAGCGTTACACTTCATCACTTCCTGTATGGATCTACTTGTTCTATCATACTATATGATATGAGAATGAGTATTTAAAACAAAAATTTGTAATTCGCTGAATATCTTTTAGAGTAAAGTAAAAATAGGAAAATTAATGAAAAGTATATAATGTAAATGCGCAATTGAAAATTTTAAAATGTTTATTATACTATTGAAAAGCGGTACTCGTAGAAGGAATTTCTGTACTTATTATATTCTTCCTGAAACTTAATTATAATTTCTTATAGCCATATAAAACCTTGCCTTAATATAACCTCACGATCTAAGTACCTATCTCGAATAATTAACTAGAGGCTTACCCTTTAAATCACGGTTATTGGATTTTTTACAGCCCAACTAATTGAGAAAAGTTGTTGTAATATAAAAGGTATTACAGTTTATGAACTATTTCAAAATAACATGTGTTCAATTGCATTGCTATGTTTCACATGCTGTAGCTGGGAATTAAGTTTTAATATTATAAATTATACCTAACCATAAAATTTACATTTACACTAATGGAACCCTCGTCTAAAGGCTTTGTGAGCTGCATACCAAATTTCTAGTACAGCCTACAAACAGGGTTTAGAGGGAAAACCCGAGTTGTATCCCGAAGTATGAAATTCTTATATTTTGCCGCCACATGTTTCAGTAAAATATTTAGTTGTACCTGATTAGTTTCAAAACATAACATCAAATTTTTTTAGTAACTTCTTTTGAATATAACTCAAAACAGATCCAGATATTTCCGTTATTAACAATTTCAAAATTTAAGAGTGACATCTTATACAGGGTGTTTGTAAATAACTGCGAAATATTTTAGGGGGTGGTTGCCGAAGTTATTTTGTGAAAGAAAGTTCATATAAACGTAGGTCGAAATATGCGTCGTTTCCGAGGTACAGAGTGTTTAAATTTCAATTTTTTATTTATTTTTATTAATTATTTTAAAGATATTGACTCGAAATTTGATGGTTGTATTTTATTAGAAATATTGACAGCAACCTGCTGGATAATGTATCAATAGAAATTAAAAATACACAATTTGCAATAAAATATGTTTTATTTTTGTCCTCATAAACGGCGTCCTACGAAAAAGAAATGACCAATTTCATTCAAATTATTGGCGGATTTCTAAAATAATATCAAAACGGGAAAAAGTCACAGGCGTACCATTTTTTATTAAAAAAAGTTGTGGCATTCTCGCACGAACTGGTGCAAATAGAAATATTTGGATAAAAAAATGCACATTTATCCTTCCAAAGCGTTTTTCAAATTTCGAGTCAATATCTTTAAAACTCTGAAATTATTAATAAAAGTAAATAAAAAAATAAAATTTAAACACTGTATCTCGAAAACGAAGCATATTTCGACATTTTCGCAAAATAACTGGCAACCACTCCCTAAAATATTTGGCTCTTATTTACAAACACCCTGTATTTTATATATGTATTGATTGTCGTAATGAACTTATCTGTAGTTTTTGAACATGTATTTAATAAACATTAAATTCTGTATTCTGTATTATCAAGCATTTTCATTAATTTGTAATGTAGCGTTAATAAAATTGATTGATTTATTGGTTTAAAAATACCTAAATATATCTTCTCCTAGAAAAAAATATGGAATCACTTTCGATGTAGTAACAAAATAATCATATATACGAGTCATCATTAAATTGTAAGTACATTCCGATAAAGAGTTGATTCTTTAGATCATTCGAAAAAAGTTTTGAGAAATATCACATTAGGAAATTTGGACTTATGGCTTAAGTAAGTAAAGGTAAAAATTTACGACATTTGTATGTATACCTAATATCAACAACTGGTACATATACTGGTAGACCAGGATTTCGAAGCGATTGAATATTTTGAAAATTCAGTAACTCTTTGTAATTCTTAACTTTATTCCAAAGAAAAGAGATCTGTTTGTTTGATTCGAAAAAAATTCATTTTTTTTTCAATCTAAATAAGTTTACAATTCAGTTCAATAAATTGAAGTAAATTCAAGTCAGAAACTATTTTATTTAGATTTTATTGAAAAGTAACAAAAACACGACCAAGCTTACTTCACAGTTCGTATCGAATTAATATTCCAATCGTTTTATCCTATTGCTAAAAATTGATACATCAGCTTATTCATATATATAGTTTAATGTTTAGAAACCCGGGGCCTGATTGCTGCGCTGGTCTAGTTGAATAAACATCATCACAATCTCCGAATAGTGTATCCAACTCGACCTTCGCATGGGAATCCGTTACAAAATCAATTTTTAATTATTTCATTATACTTTTTTAACTCTGCCATAACTTTTTTCAGAAGAAGTCTATAAAATAATAATATTAAAAAAACGTATTTCATTTGGCTTACAGGCTAGAGATTGTAGTCATGTGACAGATGTTGTTTTAAATTATTAATTGAATTCAATAGAATAAGTAGTAAATTAAGTTGTCAGAGTCAATATTGCTCGTTTTACTTAATAAGTTGAAATTGATCTCCTTTAAAACTAATTAATAATGATTAAGTATATTATAACTACAATTAAAAACAATTTTATCATCCTTATCTATCCATTTATTTAAGCATAGTTTTAAGTAATTTATTTTTCATATATAAACTGGAAAATTACTTCCTTTATTTTTACTACTAAAAATATCCAGGTTGAGGTGTTGGTAACACATTAATTTTTCTTGGGTTTTTATTTTTTAGAAATATGGCGAATTTGACCTGAATTTGTAGTTGTTTTCTAGGTTTCAACAGTTAAATTTATTCTTTATTGCTTTTTCAAGGCATCCACTCTCGCTATGCCACTGATCATTAACTTGGATAAACAAGGTTTACTTTTAAAGTTCAATGAACGAATTGGAATTATTACGTAAACAGCTTTCAGATGAGGCCCAAACATACGATATCAAAAGTGACGGATCATACGAGAATAATTTTAGATAATAATGTTTTAAAATATCCTACTTTTAAATAAATTACGTTTTATTGAAAGATTTTATAATGCGAGCGCTCGAGGGAAACTATTTGTAAGAACGGAGAATCTTTTCATTATAGTGGGGAAGTTCCAAGATCCAATTTATTGACCATTTCATTTCCCTAGATCTATTTCTGTTTTGTTTTCATTCGTTCCTTTTCATGAAGGGTTTTCGACTCAAGGGGCACATAGAAATATTCGTTCTATATCCTCCAAGATCCTTTGTCCTATCCGAATGTCATTTTGAAATAGGTACATTATTTCCTAGATTATACCCGATTGAGTCAATAATTTCCACACTAAATCTGAGGTTTCTATTTTCATTCGTATAGTAAAATGACGTCACAACTTGATCAGTCCTTCTATTCTCTAAGTTGCCCACTCGACATGAACTACGTGTACACTCATCAATATTGTATGCGAGTTTTAAGACAATGTATACACATCAGAGCTCTAGTCGCGTTTTATGTGGAACATGCGCCATTTCCTACGATTTGCAGTTTCACAATACGCTATTCTTAGCACAGCGCAAAGTTCCATGATTAAATAATTAGACATGCCTTTGTCCGTTCAACACCTGCATCCTACTTCTTGTACTCAATTGTATCAGTCCGTTTTTGGAAGTGTCAGTTCCGTAGAATTAGCGGACGTATGACGTTCAGGTGTCTAATTACTAATTTTGTTCCATGAAGATATATACCTCATAATTCTTATTATAATTTAGTACAGTCCGTACAATATTTGTTGAGATAGAATTCCAAAAAAAGAATAAGCCAATAAAGTTCTGTTATCGAAACTATTGTAACAATTTACCACGGCAAGGGCGTGTCTTGAAATTTTCCGCGTTATTTTCAGAATATTAAAATATTTGATACTCCTTGATTGGGAATTAAATTCATTTCTTTTATTTTTCACCTCCATTGATTTATTTTAATAAGAAATTACACTGGAAATGCACAGGACGATACACTTACGAATTAACACGCCCTCGTAACTGCAAAATACAGTATACACTGCGATGTCTTTCTACTTCTATCGAATGTGGTTAATTCCAATAAAGCGATGCAGAGGTCTTCAAATTCAACAAATATCGTACGGACTGTACAATATACTTATAACTGCTTAAAATAGTAATATTTTTTATCTTGCTTCACATTTTAATCTGACAGATGGTAAATTTGAATGGTTTTAAAATAGGAGGTAGTATCAGCAATTCATTTTAAACCATTGAATATTTTTTTTTATTGAAAAAGTCATGTGGATACTGTATGTTTGAAAATAAAGCAGTTATTTTGAAAGACTTATAAGTGAAATTGAAATCAATTTCTTTATTATAATCCATCTCTATTTATGTGAAATATTATTACACTTGCTTAATTAATAATTTAATGGTAACATATTTCTTCGTTAAAAATTTGAAAAATGCATAGACCATAATTTGAATATTTAAATGTTATATTATGTATTTTCGATTATTGAAGATTTTAACATCTTTGATTTATATCAGTTACTTTTGTTAAAGTATAGGTAACAATATGCTTTACATTCAAATAATAGCTAATTGTTTATTTTGTCAAAGATTTTCATCATGAAAAGAAAATTGAAATATCCACATCTAAATTTTTTGAAAAGTAAACAAAAACGCTATTGACATCAGAAACAATTATGTATTTTGTTTTTCCTAGTAGATATTTTTAGTTAGATAGAAATAAGTTTATAAAATCAACCCGCTGGCCGAAAATTTTAAAGTAAATATTTAAAAATCCTTTTAAAAACAATGTATATTTCAGAGTCCTAAAAAATTAATACATGTTCTGAAACTTAAAATACCGATTATGTAGCAATGCAATTAAAATTATATGTACAAGTACACTTAGTATTCTCAAGTGCATAATATTACATTTTAGTTGGTGATCTATCAGTAATTCTAAGTGCTGACCTAATTCTAGTATATAGAGTTCGGCACAAACTAACGCTTTGAGAATAAATTTGAGATATTGTGCTACGGAGCGATTCCTCCTCTGTTCAAGCCAAACGTTGTCCTTTTCAGGACATCTCGCAAAGGACTGTCACTGTCGACGCTATTGTTATGTATATTGATTGTGGTGATGGTCGTTGTGTCCTTAAAGCTTCAGTGGCAGTTTAATCATATAAACCAAATCCTTTGTATGTTGTGAGTACATTGATTCTTTTTACAATTAACAAAATGGCGAAAAAGCTATTTGTATGATTTTTTTTATATTTGATTTGTTTTAAATGATTTGGGTGTATTGTTTTTCTCAAAGCTGGTAAATACTAATTATTTAAAGTCATTAATAGAATCCTTCGGAATATGAATTTAATTTACGGGACTAAAAAATTACTAACTTTTAAAATAGTATGGTATCGTGAGCAAATCCATGTAGACAGAGAAATAATGAGTCATCAGATTTTTGTTTCAATTGTAAACAATAAAGAAGTTATAGACTATTTTTTTAAATTAATATATAGAGTTTAAAGCTTCTTATGTCTTTACACAATAAATTCTTAGATACCACAAATATTTTGATAAAGAATTAGAACACGTAATAGTAATTTGCATATGTTTTGCATAAGTCTACCTCATAGTTGACGTAGGAAGGTATTTTACAGACAAGGACGTCAATTATCTATATATGGCACATTGTTAGAGATTTATGATCAATGCTTAACATGACACGTGATAATGTATGAAACTTTATGCTTTTAGCTGTTAAAGAAAACCATTTAGAGATGTGTAATTTTTCTTTCTACATTTCACTCTAAAGTAAAAAAATGTAGTAAATAATATTTTCATTAAATGCATAATTTTATGATATCTTTTTACATCGACACAAGATTCAAATTTTCTTGTTGGCGTGGGATGTGTTCAAAAATAAAAATTCAATATTCCATTTCTCCTCTTCAATAAAGTAACTTTTTAACTCAAACAGAACACTGTGTGATTTCATCCCAAGTTTCGAAAATAAACTTCGTAGGGCTGAGGAAACAGCTTTTCCGGATATAAATACAATTTTACTTTAAACATCTTTCTTCATAAAAGTTATTTTCAAATTTAATAAACAATATTCCGTAACTTAAAAAAAAATAATTCAGTTACATATTAAATAGAATCAGTTTTATTTAAATTAAAAGCATTTTAATAACTGTACTTAATTATCTGTTTTGGTGAAACTTATTGAGTCTAATGAATAAAAACGAGCAAACGTTTTTCTAAGCAAAATCTGCAGCAACTGTGATTAATATTTTGAAGTATTTATTTTGGTGGAAAGAGAAAATCTAGCTAATATGAATAAAACTATTTACAATACTAGTATTTGAATAAAACTGAATATTTACTACTTGTCTTAGGATTCTTCAATAACACTAGGTAGGTACCTCAGGAGAAGACTTCATTTGGATTTAGTATATCTAAATGTGAAGAATATATAATTTTAAAATCATACTAGGCTCAAAAAATGTCACGAGTGATTGTAGATACTTTTTCGGCTTTCATAAATAAAATATTGGCTCTAGCCAATCATTTCATGCGTAAACAGAACAAGAAAACTAGGAATTACACTAACAGTTGCCCAAAACACGAAAGTTTTCCTAGAGCGCGTATTTCATCCTAGCTATCAAAATAGCGTTTCACAATTCATTGGAATTAAGCAAAAAGTTAAACACAATTAGTTTTTAATACACTTATTATTAGTAACAAACTGCACCTATGGGAAATAATAATTAACTCTTTTGTTTTTCGTTTTTCAATTATTCAGAAAATTTAATTGATAATTTTAAACTTAATTAAAAAGTTTTACAAAAAGTCTTCTTGTTGCAAGTCCATAACAGTCCGTTTTCAAAGAAGGACAAAATTATTGTAGAGGGTTCTGACCTACTCTGGATAACCTGGAAAATCTGAAAAAGGGAAATTGTTTTTAGACCTTGAAAGGCTGTTTTTTTTTTATTAAAAAAACTTCCCGGCCCCCATTGTTTTTAGACATTCTGTAGACTATTCATTTGGGAGCAATGTACTCTAAACTGACATGTTGAAGTATAGCACCTGCTACAAAATCTGAAGCAAAACTGTGGAGCGTTTAAAATGAAGCAAATCGTTTTGCTGCAACCTTTTTGTGTTGAAATATTTGTCTTTATTTTTACTCTTTAAGCAAATGTGGTTCTTTTCAAAAGTAAAAAACATCATTGTCTAAATATTTTAATTTTCTTGTTATATTAAAACTATATTAAAATAGCAGACTAGTTTTTTTTTAGTAAAAAAGGATTCATTTTAAAAAAAAATTAAAGACCCTTCTCGAAAACGGTATGGTTGCGGTCCAAGGTTTATATAAACCGTTTTGCTTATTTTTACCTGAGGAATATTCCCTTAACGTGAACTTCCTCATGGGACGCCCTGTATATGTAATATCTGGCTAAAATTCAAGTCTCGGTTAATCGAAAATATCCAATCAGCCCACGAGTCAGTACACCATAGATGCAGGACTAATTAGGGCTAGCACAAAAGAACAATGGATTTATGCCCAAAACAATGGCCTGTTAATTAATCCATCAATCGATTTGGATAGCACGTTTTTGTTGGTACACCGGCTTTGAATGGTTTACTCGAGGCGCTTACGTTCTTTTTTACTACGCCTCGGCTCAATCCCGTTACAAGTGGTAAGCTGGAAAACGTGATTGCATTTTAAAGCGCCGAATGAGAAGTGCGTTCATAATTCTCTCCACGCATGGAAAATTTAATTCAAAGGGATAATTGGATTTGATTTTTAATATCGACGAAGAGTGAGAGAAAATGTCGCAGCCCTTTTTTATGAAGTATTTTTTATTTTAACAAGTTTTAATTGTGAAATGAAAATGAAATAAATGTTAATGAAATAATACAAAGTAGCTTATCTTTGTGGTGTTAAATAATAAAATAATTTGGCATACCTGATGGTTACAACTGTTCAGAATTTTGTCCACCGATGTGTAAACACATTTGGGTCCGTCTTACTCAGTTTCTACAAACTAACACAAATGCTGTCTTGTTTCACCATAACACAAATGCTTCGCCATAATACAATTGTTTTCTTGCTTCATCATAAATTAAAACGATATTCATCAGCTCCGAGTTGCTATACACGCAAGCCATTTTTGACACTAACTACTAAAAAATTATTGTAAACACTATGGAAATGACGACTGTAAAATCGGATTTCAGTATTCGGAGTCGCTGAGGCTACGTGGCTCCCCACACGTCTACCAATGACGCTAGAGACTGCATATGTCCAGCTATGTAATGCTTGAAAGTACTACAATTTTTTTTCTTGGAAACTATAAGGATTTTATCTCATGCCACATCTATTCTCAAATTTTTGTGGATAAGCTGTAAATCACCCTGTACATACAGAGACGGCAAAGTCATTATATCAAGTTTTCTAAAAATTAGTATACAGTGGTTTCTAAAACCTATACCAGCTATAATCCTTACCGCTCGCTTTTGCAGGCGAAAAAATTTTTTGCGCATAGCAGGACAGTAATATCCCATAGCTAATAATGAATGAAATAATGCAAAGTAGTAGGAGTTTCTATAGATATCGAACGAGTAAGTGTGCGTAATACAAATATTGAGTTGGAAAGTTTGCGACTTTGTTGCTCAGTATGAACATACCAATTTAATTTTTCATCTATAATGATGCTAAGAAATTTTGCCGAATTTTCCCTACATCTATTTCTATTTGTAGTAAACAATAGATCCTGAGTTTTGCTTTCATTTAATTTTAACTTATTTGATGTAAATATTTTTTAGCTTCAGAGATCAGTTCTATACTTTTCGTTACCATGTTATTTATGTCACTATTTGAATTTAACAAGGTGGTGTCATCTGCGAAAGCAACACAAGTATTTGGCAGTAAATTATGAAATATATCATTGATGTATATGATGAATAGAATAGACCCTAGGACGGTTCCTTGAGGCACTATTTGTTTTCTATTTGATAAATATCATCTGAAAAAAGTCTTGTGCTAAGCCTCTGACCCCGTAATATAAAAGTGTACTAAGTAAAATCTCATAAGACACAATCAAACGCCCTCGAGATAATTTACTCTCAGTAACGATTTTAAAAACTGCTTTTGTTGTAGGTACTTCGAAAGCAAAATTGGCAACAATTTAATATATAGTAATATAAGCCATTACGCGTGATTAAGTAAAATTTCAAAGGTCTTGGAAAACTTGGGGATAATAGAAATAAGCTGTCCGTGTATGCAATAACTCTTGTCCCGTTGCTCACGAATTATGTTTGTGGCATTGTCGATGACCAATTATCCAAAAACAATTGAAACTACAGACTAATTGTAAGAAGGTTATTAAAAACTGATTCTTATTCCATCTGTGAAGGGGTAAACTAAGAAATCATTTTTGAAAAATTTTATTTTTGTTTTCTTGTCTTATTGTTATGACTTTTATGAGAATTTGAATATTGGAAAAAATTACGGTGAAACTTGACTTCTGTTTTCAGCTTTTTAATTCTTATCCATCTTCTAGAGTAATACCTACAAATCATATTTGTGGAGAAGGTAAAAAGCTACATAGTTATATCTATTTATATCGCCAACTTTTCAAAACTTCTTAACTTTTATATACTGATATAACAGCGTTCGTTTCTATGAAATACATCCAATAAAGAAATAAAAAAAGTATTCTTGTTATTGTATCTAATTTTAGTTCGATGTAAGACCTTCTACACAAATATTGACAGTGAGGTCGTTTTTATAGGCTGTCTATGTCGGGGAAAATCGATTCGTTCACCTTATCATCCGTTAGGGTGACATTAAATGAGGTGAAATATGTTTGACACACCAACAAAACAAAAAGGATGATGGTTTGGTGGATCGTAAAATATATCCCACGTAAGTTCAGTGAGCTACATTGTTTTCTGTGTTGGAATATTTTTCCATTTATCACTAGCATTTGAATACGTTTTTGTACACATGGTATTATCAAAGCAAAATAATTTTTAATTAATATAGAAATAATAGACGCTTATATTTATAGTTCTCTTATATTACCTATGATACAGGTTGGGCAAATATGTCGGAACACCTGTGTACAGGTGTATAAGTTTGATTAAAAAATACCTTTAACAAACGTTTTTGTAGTATTTCTATTCGTTTCAATGACGTAGTTTAATTTTCAACATCTTTATTTGTAGAGATACGGGATAAAATTTCTTCCATCAAGATAACGTTAATTTAAGCTAAGACATTTTATTTAGTTTAAGATTGTAGTAGGTATATTAGCGTCAAGAATATATTTCTTTCTAAACCTAAATCCTAAACATTCACGTGATATTAAAAACCATTTATCTCTTCAAACCTTATTTTTTCTACTGCCACTGGTCCAAATGGAGTTCCAGTATTTTTTTTATTAAAGCATTAAAGTCAGCAATTTTCTGCTACAGAAGAGCTTTTCCATTCACCATGCCGTTTGATAGTTAATTTGCCACTATGTGTTCCTAGTATGTAAACTTCATAAAGGAGTTCCTGTTTATAAAGAAATGATAAACATCTTGTTGAGAATATCGTTTGATATTAATAAGTAATTGTGCAAAATTATTTGAAGAAAAGACTCTATGATATTTTGTACATGTAAAGATTTCTTGATCAATGCGCAGCAGGAATTTATTTCAGGAAGATGTATAAGTAAAGTAGTGTGCATTACACAATCCGTTTGTGAAAACTGGCATCAGCCATAGTATCCTGTTAAAGATATTTACTGCTTATTTAGGAGTTTTACTCAGTCTGTTAAATAAAATCGTTGGGTTAGGTGTTCCTAAAGGCTCGATTCTGGAACCTTATTATCCTTTTTTATCGATGACATTACTGCGGCTTTTCAGTGGAAAACTTTTAATATATGTTAATGATCTACAGTTATTTTTTCTTTCTATTAATTCCATTCAGGTTTGTCAATTATTTCAAGATCAGAATTAGTTGTTTCTTATCGCCAAAGTGTTGTTGTTTTCATAAGCAGGATCCATTAGCTTATGCACGTAATATTAATAATATTACTTTGACTCGATCTAGTTGTTCTAGAATTTTAGGTTTGGGATTTATATTTGTTTCGAGACTGATACTAAAAATTTAAGATTCATTATAAGAAATATTAGGTGTAAATTTGAATATTTGGTTGTCGATCGAAATAAAGAAATAACGAAATATGTGTTAAATGTTATAAGAAAATCATTTGATAAAAAACATGTATTTAAAAGGAAAATGATATGAAAAAATTTCGCATTAATAATCATTTTCTTCCCCCTCTTTTCCGGGTTATTCTGGAACACAGGTAGGAAAAGATTATTTTTTCATCAAAATACATTAACAAAAAGAAATTATATAAAAAAGTCTTTGTTCGCTGAAAACGTACGGACCCGTTTACTTTATCGCAATCATTTAAATGGAAGTGTGAATGAAAATCTCCTTCATTCCAAAGGTAAAGAACGACACGGAGACTTAAATCAATGGCCTAGGATTAAACCGTCCTCGGTTCTTTTCTCCCCGTCTTCCTCTACTCAATTTAATTAATCTGAAAAACGCTTGACGATAACACCTTTAAATTCCGGGTAAATGGTCTAGATTAAGACAGTCTAGCAAATGCGAGACCTGTTTCTCGGTAGTTTTATGACAATGATAGCCAGACGTCTTTTTTAATTCATCCAAATGAATCTAGCTAATTGCTAATAATTGTGATTAACGACCCATTCTGTAGGCAGTAAGAGGTCACGCAGCAAGTAACCCATTCGATGGCAACTGCAGAAATAGTTTTGTGACGAGGAGCGAACGCATCCTTTTTTTTTAATAAATCTGGTATTAAATCCCAGTAATTCTTTAATAAATCTTCCTACATCCCATTAATTTTTTAGTTAACTGTCCTACATCCCAGTAATTCTACAAAAGGCTTATTATCAAGGGCCTATACCATCTTTAGAAAGCATTTCCAGACCTGCCTTGATCGAACTATTCTCTTATTTTTGGACGTAGAATCTAGTGATGATGTTTGTAGATGTTGTAGACTAATAGAATTCCTGGTTTGGTAAAAAAATATTAATTTTTTAAATCCCGTGATAGGAAACTAAAAAAAAGCTACCTACAAAAATTGGAGTAGTTTTTGCCCCCAGCCCGTCAGTTTTGACCTATTTTCAAATCAAATTTTAGAATGATCTTGAACAAAACTCCTTTTCTGAGGTGTCCTGATTAAATTTCACTCTTAACTTTTGTGCAGATATTTACACTGTTTGATCCAAATGTTTGAAACTTTATAATTAAAATAGCCTCTTGTACCATTTAAAAAGTTAAGGTCAGTAATGTTTTGGAATAAAACAAGTTTAGAACGTTTCTTTCATTGTCAATGATTATTATTAATTGTTCAAAACATAAAAAAAATTCATAAATTTTCTACATATAACATATTTTTTAAATCAGTGTTCTAGAACGGTGAAATTGAAATCACATGAGGCTGAAACTAGCAGCCAAACTCATCAGCGAGAACGTCACAATACCGCATATAAAATATTGATTATTTGAAACGGAAAAAATCGTATTATACGTTTAAAAATAATCATGAAATAGTATAGAGACCAATGTTTATGCAAATTGTGAACTTGTATTACATTTACAACTTATTTTGTGCAACAATAATGTTGACGTACTTCTTTAGAAAAAGAAAGTAATACCTCTTCCTACCGCGAATTGGTCCACCAAAAAAGTGTAGAGTTTAGTTGAATTCATCTCTTATTATCCACAAATAAAATTGTAACGGTACGTCCCTTATATATTGCAAAAGAAAATTGTTTAAATGGTGCCTAGACCGTCGGTTTATAAATAAATAGCTGTAACGAAATTCGGACCATGAATTGAATGTAGAAAAAAATCTGGAATACGTTTTTAGGTGTCCTCTATGAGATCGAACAAAAATTTTGAGGGTACACCTTTTAGTTATTGCAAAAAAAATGTTTATATCGTGCCCAGACCATCTGTTTATAAATAAATAGCCGTAACAAGATTCGTACCATCAATTGAAAGCAGAGAAAAATCTGGAATACGTTTTTAGGTGTTCTCAATAATATCGAACAAAAACTGTGAGGGTACACCATTTAGTTATTGCAAAAAAATGTTTATATCGTGCCCAGGCCCTCTGTTTATAAATAAATTGCTGTAGTGAGATTCGTACCATGAATTGAAAGCTGAGAAAAATCTGGAATACGTTTATAGGTGTCCTCTATGATATCGAACAAAAATTGTGAGGGTACACCTTTTAGCTATTGCAACAAAAATTGTTTATATCGTGCCCAGACAGTTTTTTTTATATATATACTAAATAGCTGTAGCTAGATTCGTGCCACGAATTGAAGGCTGAGAAAATTCTGCAATATCTTTCTAGATACCCTCTACGATATCGAACAAGAATTGTGAGGATACATTATTGCAAAAAAAAATGTTGATGAGTTTGGCTGCTAGTTTCAGCCTCATGAAATCACACGAGAATGTTTTTACTACAAAACTTTTTAGCTATAGTTATTGAATGGTTTAGTAGTCAACGAAAAAGTTGGAGCAATATTTATCCAAAATACCTTCAGTCTGGGACTGATCTTACGAAAATTTAGGAATTATGTTTTAATCATTACATTCACAATATAACCATAATACTATATAACCATATAACTGTTCAGGCGCTCACTTTCAAGGGACGATAACAAGAAATTAATATAATGCGCTCAACCAAATACATCCCTGATAAATTTCCGGTAATTAATAATAATAATATTTGTTTACATTAAATTAATTACAATATCTATCCTCACAAGCTTTACGTATTAACATAATAAATGCAGATAAATTTAAATTAGATGTTTTAATTGTTTCTGCAATATTTCTCGTTTTCCTAAGTTATCAAGAAAACTAATGACGTCAAAAAACTTCCGGTAATTTTTTACTGATATATACACTCAATAAAACATATCTCTAGGAATATTTGCAGACATAATACAGTATATATTTATTTATTTACTAAACTTTAACATCAATGAAATATATTAGTATAAAAATGATTTTTTTCAATTTCCTCGGTAAATTCTGGGTGTACACTATAAATCCCTGATTGAGCTTAATTTAGTTATAAATCTTTGAATAAAAATGGGTCAACTCGGCTCACTTCCATAGTGTCTACAAAAGTTTTTTCATTCAACTTTGCACAGACTGAGGCAGATTGGCATTAATCCAAGTTGTCGATTATGCAAAATCTGCAAAGGAATAAGGTTACTTTAGACAAGTTTTGGAACTGCAACGCTAGAAGCAGCCAAATACCTTTAATTTTGATGCCAAGAAATACAATTTTTTTTGTTATAAATATCTAGATAGCGAGATGGCCAAATCAGTATGTGTAGAGTTTTACTTAATTCTTCTGTACCTAATTATACAAAACATGAAAGCGCTTTGTAAAAAATTACAAAAATGAAGATGCACTAACAAAATGTCAAAAACGCATCCTTTTTACAAAATTATATTTATGGTGTATTTATGGGTATGGCTTTATTTATTTGGCATTGTCGGTAAACAATACTACGTTTTTCTAAAAACGTCAAATTAAAAGATACAAAATAGATACTCACACTATCGATAATCTGCAACGTTTTCAAGAAAACACAATATAACTTTCAAATTTTACAAATGCATTATACTACCTTAATATAATGAAAAATTTGCCAGCAAATAGCTGATGAGATATTTTAATTACATTTTAATTCTTATTGAGTCTTAGAAGCTAATTAGATGATAACTGAGAAATATTTGGTTTTATCAAGAACATTCTTATCAGTTTTTTTTTCGGTTTTCAGAATCTGAATCATCGAAGTGCATAAAAATGTAATCATGTTCGTGTTTTTATATAATTCTAGAGAAAAAAATTTACTTTTATAGGAGCCGGTGCAATAAAATTTTTATTACACATTTTTAGTGGGAATATGAGGATTAATACTGATTTTGGGACTTTTCTGGTGTTAAAGTTGATATTGCTGCATTTGCGATCTTTAATACTTCTGGTAGGGTTGGTGGGAGGGAGGGTGGGAGGGGGAGGTAGAGAGAGAGACACATACACAGAGAGAAACAGAGGAACACAGAGAAAAACAGAGACACACACAGAGAGACAGAGACACAGAGAGAGAGACAGAGAGAGAAAGAGAGAGAGACATAGAGAAGGATATGGAAGGGGTGTATTTTGCAACCCGTCTACATGACTGTAATCAAACATTTTTACCTCATATTTTAATTCAAACTTTTAAAAACAACAGTGGCGACAGCGAAAAACTACAGTTTTTTTACAATATCATTTCCTTAGTACCTACTCATTATAATAGCCTACTGTCGAGTCGGTCATGGTACTGGAATAATATTTACCAGCAGCCATATGATAACAAAAAACCGAGTGTAAAAAGTTTCTTTGTTGCACTCGCTTCGGTCTTATTTTATGATTTTACATTTTTGTCCTAAATAACTATTATAACCAATGGTGTCGAAAAAGGTTTGTGAAAAATGATGTCTTTTAAGAAGCGCTTTATTGTATATTTATTTTTCTTTTTAATAAAAAACATCCGTTATTGCCTTTTGTGTCTGACGAAAAAACTTGATCCATGAGGTTGCAATCGATAATCCAAAAATGTGCTAAGTTTCATTTGTCATTGCCATTTTTTATAAGTGTATTTCTGACAGTGCATCACCCTGAAACTATTTAGTAAACGTTTTCGAACTGACCTCTGGAAATTTTTTGTTTGAAATGGCTTTTTCTATTTGCATTTCCACTCTGGCATAAATCAAATTTCTATTTCAAGAGATAATGGAAGACCATATTAACTCTTCGATGTATTGGAGTCAAAATGCAGTACACCATCATACAGGATACAACGTAATTCTCTGTGCCGAGTAAATCAAAGTAGTTAGTTGGTAGTGCCTAACTTGATATAAAGCTAAGTTGATTTTGTTATTAAATACATACTCGGCCACTGATGTGGTTGAAAGGTTCTTTATGTAATGTTTGTTAGGACGAGCTACAAAGACCTATAAAACCATTGTCGTTCTCCTCTGAAGCGTGGCAGCGATTCCAACGTTCATTCCGCCTCTTCGTCCATTTACACGCAATTTCATAACATTGTCTTCGTTCTCCTTGAGTGAAATATAAGCACCTGCCACATGAAATGGAAATAAAAGTCAAATGAGGCGTTTATATAGTCGTAAAATGGCCTCTTACGTAGGTCATTTATTTTTCGATTTTTATTTTAGTATGAAATACATTTTGTGTTTAACCAATATGATTTTTGTACGCGGTTCCTTTAAAATTACGAATTAGTTTGATTATTGATAAATTCAAGCAAGTTATAGGTACTCTTTGGTACCAAATATCTAGATATGTCAAAGAAGCAATTCCGTAGACAGGCTGGACAAAAAATAGGCTCTAACCGTATCAACTCTTTCCAATCGTATCTATACATGCTTCTTCAAAATATTATGAAAAACTTGCTAATTAAAACGCAAAATTGCACTATATCGTCACTAAACACTGAAATAAATAACTTTTTAAGATTCACCATCACCATCTCGCAAACCGATAGTCGAAAACTAAACTAAAAATGAAACATTCGCGTTCTATACCAGGTACGAAGACAGTCGGCGTATCCGTTTTTAAAGGCGGCATAGTAACAGAACTGCGGTGGCTAGCCTCCGTTGCACTTCGGAAATGTTCGGAACGTGATCGAATTCTAGTTAAATTTAAGCTGTTCACGGTTTAATTTTATTATTTATTTTTTTTTTGGATTAATTTAATATGTCAGAGGTCATTGTCACTTAGATTCACAAACTAAATACATACTGTGCTTAAAAAAAATAGTAACATAATTATTTGTAAAAACGTTTTTAAATAAATATTTATCAATCAGATTAGTTTTTTATGTTCGTTTTTTTGAACATCAAATTAATTATTTTAAAACAAACTAGTTTTATTTACAGTTAGTAACATATGTACATACCAGTATTGGTTAATACTTAATAAAATTTTAATATTTTACAAATCTTATTTTTAATGTTGGGCGCTTCATCCACATTAACCTCAAAAAAGTATGACGATTTTAAAATAATACGTCGTTGTCACGTTAAAACACTGTTTTCACAAAATTATTCTTCTTTAGTTAGTCTAAAAGTTGATTAAAAAAAAAATACAATTAGTAACGTATATATCTCCGTACCATTATTAGTTAATATATCATGTAAAAATGTTAATCTTTTATAGAAACGATAAATTTTTTTTATTGTTCAACGCTTGCACCACAATGATATAAAAAATATGGTGACTTTAAAATGACACGTAGCTAAGTTGTTCAAAAGTAATCTGCTTTACTAAATTATTTTTCATTGTCACTTCCCACGATGTAGGTTGATTTAAAAATAACTGGCAACGTTGATAGTGCACTAATACGCAATTTCCGGGTACCCCGGTTTACGCCGCCCAGTGTTCACGTGCACAATAATTCAATCGCAGTTTTAAAAAACTAATTAAAACTTCACTATTTATTTGATTAAAAAACAAATCAACTCAATTCGTTTTCAGGGGAACGCATACTCCCGAAAAACTGACCCCTACTTAAAGTTACATCCTGTACTGCAGTATAGTACAGTAAACACAGTAGTATTCAAATCTTGAGAGAAATGATTAGTCTGAATTCATTTTTATGTCTTCGTTAAAATAAATACGAGTTTAGGGATGAACATAAAAAGTCAGTAACTTTTATGGTTCCCTTGTTTCATAAGTTAATACTTGGGTCTGTTTTATTAACATAAAGGGGGTGACGCATGCAGGGTTGATTCATTTATTCCAACAGCAGAATACGAAAATGGAAATGACAGTTCCCTGTCCATTATACTTCAGTTAATGTAGAAAGAAATAAAAATTGTTTGTTTATTTTTTTTTTCTTTTATTGAGACTGGAAGTGAAATATGTCTATGTATATGACTAAGACACGATAAGCTGAAAGTACAGAACAGGGTGAATCAAAATAATATTATTTAAGGCAATTTATCTAAGTTCAAATTTCTAAAAAAATTAATATCTTTGCAAGTGTTTAACGTAGGAGATCCGAATTTAGCACACGATCATCGTGGTTCTTTATTAAAAGTAAATTAATATTAATGGGAGCACTGCGAGTGGTTGTTTGGGGTGACATACCCATAAATTTTTCCAACTTTTTTTACCCTTTCTTTTACTCCGCCGGCCGATGTTAAAAACAATTACTTGTTTTGTCATGTTTGAATTTCGTTTTACAACTTTCTTTACTCTTGTTAATTTTTAATAGACCTCACAGTTTTAAAGTAAAACTTGAATAAGTGAGGCAGTGTGTTAATAAAAAAAAATCAAAAATTCAATAATCTATCAAAGTGAACGAGGGCATGTTTATTGGAAAATAATGAACTGAAACTGATCTTTATGTAGGCGGTTCATAAAAAAATATTTAATAAGTTTAAAAGAAAATACAGTAACTGAGACAGTATTCTACTAAAAAATAATTAATATTAAGCAAGTGTTATCAATTTGAAGGAATTGTTGAAAATGATTACCAAATCATAAATTTACTTAAAAATTAAAGTTCACTGTGTCCACATCCCTAATTTTTCAAATCATTTCGGATTTGAATTGGTGAAGAATAATGCTTCTCCAAATAATGTCCAATGATACTGGAGCAAATATTTGACATAAGTTCCTGTTGAAAACTTGAATCAGAATAATGATAGAAATTATGAAAATTAAATATTAATGGAAGCTAAACTGACAGAAGGTCACTAACTGAAGCAAATTTTGAGGCAATAACCTTTTGGAAATGATATGGATACAGTAGATTAGGTACGTCTAATAATCTGATGCACATAAGTTTGTGATATTTAAGTTTTCAATGGTCTTCAAAATATTTTTCTTCTCTTGTTTTTGGACATTGCGTAAGCATCTTCGATGGTTGTTATTTCCGGAAAATATTTCCATCTGTTGAGCACTATTTCACAAAGAAACATATTTCCCTATGCGGAATTACACGATAAAAAAGCTGCGATATTCCATCACACTTTTACAAATTCTTTTACAGAAACCCAATTCTAACAGCATGTCAACTTGCTCGTTAAATAAAATATTTCCAACCATTTGGTCATAATGTAGTGTAATTGAAATTTAAACGTTGCTGGATGTTTATGGTAATAAATTTGATATACTACGAAGGAATCTTAGTGGGCGTATTTATTAATACATCTGATGACACGTTGTGAAACGTTCGACTGCTGAAATAAACAATTTTTTTTCACTTATAAAATATGTTTAATGTAACAGAACAAACAATTTTTACCTACCTGTCTCGTGTTAATAACAATTTTCAGTTGGTATTTCTTTACCGCCGTCTATAATAGTTTTAAGTACCTTTCTAACATCACGTCATGTAAATTTGTCTAATAAATAACGAAGTTGACAGCTACTTCCGGAATAACCGGAAGTGCCATGTTGACGGCATTGTTCTCATTGAAGGGAGGATATCTGATAATCCCCGTAAACAAAATTTCAGTCATATTATGTTTGGTTTCTCTAAAACGTTTAATAGGCCACTTACCGTTAAGAACCCTGTATATGATGTATTCTTTGTAAAATGTTTGTAAAACTTTTTAAGTGTGCTCTAGTGGAAATTGATTTAGTAAGTACTTCTGTATTTCGAAAACAGAAGCGCAAAATATAGTTAGGTTTCCATCTTACTTTGACTTGCAGTATCCTAAAATTACCACTAAGGTTAGGGACACATTTTTTTCTGTAGATATTTACATCTACCTACCTATAACTATACAAGTTGTGATGTGATGATTGCATTCATTATTCAATTCTCGTACGGCTAGTAAACGAATATTTTTACAATAGTCCACTTCGCATTAACCTCCAGCTTATTACTTGCTTCCTTTCCTAGTCTTCAGCGTTACTATATTAAAGTCGTTCATTGTATGAACATGAATGCTGAATAGGATGATCCTATCTAAATGTATTCAACCCTTATGTAAGGTAATAAAGGCATACACACGGACTAATTTAAAACCCATTCATACATAATTCTACGGCTTTTATTCACGGTCAGTAGTGCCACAACACATGCTGCATCCTTTGTCTGAAGTCATGCGTGAGGCTGTCTTCCCAGGTTCTCTTGGAAGACTAGGCAGTTGTTAAGTTTGTAAATATGCAGGGTGTTTCCCAGGCGAGTACGGAATAGGTTCAGAATTTGTGGATATGCAGGGGGACATTTTAACTTTGCTAAATCTTAAATCGAAGTAGGTATTTGTGTAAGTTGTAGTAATGTCACTAAAGACTAACAAACCACTTGAAATCAGAATTCCAAATTCCAAGATTGTGTTAGGAAATCCCCATTCTTTTTTGATTCCACAGAAAAACTCATCCTGTATATTTTTTCTACTAAGTCATATACCATAATGAAAATACATGAACCAGTGACAAAAATCATGCATTTGATTTTTTTGTCACACTTTCCTCAGTTTGAATTAATACTGATTTCTTTGTTAACACAAACAATTTTTTATTTTCTATTTAAGGGGGTATTTACATGAAATTCAACCCAAAATTCAAAAAAAAAATTTTCTTATTGTGGAAGATAAACGTGAAGAATGGTACTTACTCGAACGGTTTTTTCGAAATTAAATTTACACGTGAGCTATCATATCGTTTACTTTACTTTATGGCTGTTTTTAGGTTTTTATTCGATTTTCTAGATTTTTTTTTATTGCAAAATAAGTGTAAATGATATAAATCACGCTATATAGCTGTATTAACAATTGATTTAAGTGACTGTAGAAGGCGATATTTTCCTGTAGTCGTTTCTATGGTTTCTATACACGCGCGGTAAACACGAGTTTTATGTGTAGGAGCAACAACTGAGTGTTTAAACGTGTTTTTCTCGGAACTACTTTACTGAACTTGTGGAAGCTCTAGATCTTGAATCCGATAAGATATCGACTTTTTTTCACTTAAAGTAAATTGAATTCATTGGAGTATATACTAACAAAATAGGGGAATAAATATTTTTTTATTTTTTTTTAACACTCAAGAAAAAGTTTATTGACAATTGTGACTAAAATTCGTATGCACGCCGGTTTTTTCTTATCGATATTTTATTGATTTTAATAGTATGTATGTACATTGTACACATATCTAAGAAAAAAAAAATGATTCTTGATTTCAGATATTTACGACTTCTACAGCTCACACAAAATAAATCTCTCTTTTGAAGGTGATGAGGGTGCACGACATACACGGTGTCCCACCAGGAATGGCCACAATCGATATCTCGGAAAGTACTGCTCCGATATATCTGAAAATTTGGCAACCTATCAAAGGTAGTAGGACCAACACACCTAAAATATTTAGATCTTTATGACACTTTCGATTATATCGGGAGTCGACATTAACTTTCTTATTTTAAATGTGACACTATACAGGGTGTTAAAAAAAGAGTGTAAAATATTTCAGGAGGTAATAGTATGAACCAAAATAAGCAGAAATGTCCTAATAAACATGGGTCCGCAAAGTAACGGTTGCGGAGATATGGACCACTATTCGTTTTTCAAACATTTTATTTTATTAGGAATAAACCGACAAAGGAAGCTTTTAACAAACAAAAAACAAAGTTACAGAAGATGTTCAAAGTGCCCTCCGTCCATTTTCAAGCAGGCACGACATCTTCGTCTCAACGATATTCGAACTCTTTCGAAAACACCCTCCTTGGTTTGGATTTCTTGACACTTTTGATTAATCCGTAGCTGCAGCTCTTCCAGGCTATTTACAGGAGTACCATACACTAATGTCTTCAAATATCCCCAAACAAAGAAATCTAGAGGGTTCAGATCAGGCGATCTTGGAGGCCATAAAACAGGTCCGGCCCTTCCTACCCATCTATGTGGAAAAGTTTGGTGTAAATGCTCTCTAACGGCCATGGAAAAATGAGCTGGAGCACCATCATGCTGGAACCACATTTGTTGCCTCTGATTCAAAGGAATGTCTTCCAAAAACTCATACAGTGTGTTCTGCAGAAAGTTGAGGTAAGCAGCGCCTGTTAATCGGTTTGGTAAAACAACAGGACCTAGAAACCTGTCACCTACAATACCCATCCAAATGTTTAATGAAAAACGTGCCTGATGTCCAGATTCTATTAGAGCATGAGGATTTTCGTCGGCCCAAATATGCGTATTGTGAAAATTAAACACTCCATTTCTTGTGAACCCGGCCTCATCAGTAAAAAGAATGTTTGCAAGAAAACGAGGGTCTTCAGCATCATGACGTAGAAACCAGCGGCAAAAAACCAAACGTGCTTGATGATCATTTATTGGATTTAAGGCCTGTACTCGTTGCACATGGTATGGATAAAGCAGTTGCTCGTGAAGGATTCTCCAAACAAGAGGACCACTAATTCCTACCTCGGCTGATATTCTCCGCACACTCGTACCTGGATTCTGCTCTACCAGTGCTAGAATTTCTTCTTCTGCTCTAGGAGTGGATACCGACCTTGGTCTTCCGGATAAATGGCACTGTTTGCTCAAGGAACCGGTATCACGCAATCTTTGGTGAATTCTTCCAAACATGCGTTGTGAAGGAATCTGGCGATTTGGATAAGCGTCAATATAAAGACGTCGCGCTTCGGATCCCATTAGCACGACCATACATGAAATGCATGTCTATTAATTCTGCGTTAGAGTAACCAGCCATAGCGAAAGAAAACTTGTGCACTGAGAACAACTGTCAAATACGTACTGTTTATTTCACTAAACATCAAAGAACTATTATAAGAAAATACACAACGTTTTTGCAAAATAAAAAAGGGGCTAAAAACATAAAACATTCCATATCTCCGCAACCGTTACTTTGCGACCCATGTTTATTGAGACTTTTCTGCTTATTTCGGTTCATACTATTACCTCCTTAAATATTTTACACTCTTTTTTTTAACACCCTGTATATTATTACCTTATCGGATTCTACATGAAATTTGAGGGTCCCTTTATTAAATATTTCCTATATCTAGGAGTTATACATTTTGAGATATTGAATTTTAAAGAAAAAAATTGACAGATACAAGGGTCCGCGGAGGTGCTTCTAACTCTTTTCAGGAGCGTGATATCAAGTGGATTTTTGGTACCTGTAAAGGGCATAGGGCATACTAGTAAAGGGCTTGAAATCAAAATATGCCTTAGTTCAAAGTTGCCTGATTGATGAAATTTGGGCGACTTAGCAAATTAATGTAAAGATTTACTTAATTTATATACAATGCATGGAATAGAATATTTAATTACGGATCCCACGATATATAATAATATATCGAAGTATATTGTTACATCATTTTGACTATAAAATGACATATACAATCGTTAGATTCGTTATTAAAAATTCTATTCAATGCAATTAAAATATATGTGGTTAATCATAAAAAGATGGTTAAAATATAGGTACGTGGTTAATTATAAAAAGGTGCTGCTTAATTTCCTGTCAAATCAAAAGTTAAACAAATTAATGATTGTCACAGAAAAATTTGTATTTTTTTTTATTGAGGTACAATTGTTTTTCTGATTACATCTTATGAATCCGCAGAATTTTTTACTTATGCCTACCTCTATTTTATTCCATTCCAGTAACTTAATAACAAATTGCAATAAAACGTGAATTACGGATCACCCCGTACATTGAATACATGCGTAGGCATAGGATCTGCAGACTGATAATGAATTCAATGTAAAGCATGCGTCATATACCTACAACGTTCGCATTTTATCATTTGTTGTTGCTTGTGATTCACGCAGTTTACGTTGTTGTTTTGGATGCGCTAGGTTTCCAATTCAGTTTCCTGCTGATAATACGTTAAAAACCTTATATCGCGGAAAGCAGTAACTTTTATAAGTTCAGTGAATTACGTTCGCAACAAATTCTCGTCCGTATAGTATGTGTGTGTGCCATGAACCTACATTTGTATGTTATTGTGAAGATATTGAAGTAAGTAGTGACTGAATTGACAATTAGTAACTTATTTTTAATGATGATTGGTAATTGCTGGGTCGCTGCGTCTTCGCTAAATTATTTCTACACAAGTTTCCTCCATCTATCATCATGGTATTACATAAATAATCTTTAATGACCTTAAGTACATAAGGAATACCGTTCATCGTCGACATTCTATTGATCGGTAGAATATTTACCTTTTGTATCAGCATGAGATTATAAGATAAATAAGTAAATGACAAAATAATTTTAACGGCATTGCCTGCAATGAAGAATTTTCATTTTGTATGAAATGTCGAGTTTGAAAAGGCTAGGTTTGAGACTTTATAGGGTAAAATAGAATTTTTTTGTTTGGGAAGGTGAAACGAATTGGACAATCAAAAGAGGAGTGAGAAATTTGATAATTTTACCGATATTTTGAACGTAAAAAACATTTTTAGCGCTTCTTTTGAGTCACATGCAAAATAAAAGTGGAAAATGTAGATAGGTATTAATATGACAGTCATGATATTAATATTACACTTAAAAAAGGTTTGTTTTAGGTACAGTGCAAGTTAAATGCAAAAATAACGTGTTTTAAATAGTAAAAAAATATTAACAAAACTGCTTTTGATGTATTCGTTAAAACGGAGATAAGTAATTGTAACAGTTTATGTTATTAATTTGGTTTATGAAATTTCTAAGTACAAAACTGCAAATTTTATACTTGATATAGATAATATTGTATTAATTATTCTACATTGTTGTTTTTAAAAATGTATTTTTTTTGCTGTAGGCATCTTAATATTTGACATAACAAGAACATAAAAGAATTTCTGCTGTAACTGTAAAGATAAAATATACATTTAATAATTTAAGAAAAAATATTTTGTTTGTGTCTCTTGAAATCGCGCTTTCTATAAATACATAACTTATATTTTCATTTTGTTTTGTTTTCATTATTTTATTGATGACTGAATGTAGAATGATGACATATTAATCTGGCGAACTTTGAACCTTGAAAAGGCCAGACGCAACTGCACGTAAATTCCCACAAATCGTGTATGCTTTTTTGACGTCATTTTCAACTGATTGGAATTACCATTCATTTTCTTCTAAATTTAGAACCATGAAAATGTTTGCTCTGAAAACGAGTGTTTATCGATTTCCATTACATGTACATTTAACGCTTTAATATATCAGATTCCTTTACGTTATCTCTTTAATATGAAATAATTGATGAAATCAGTGATTCCATAATACGATATTGACAAAAACATTGTATGTTATTAAGCTTTCACTTTTCATAATCCTGAAATCATGTAAGTATTTCTGATATTTATTTCATGCAAGCGTTTCGAAAATACCTTATATCTTTCTTCGTTCTGGGAGCTCGGAATACACAAAGAACATAAGATGCACTACCTTCCGCTATCAAAATTATCTCCAGAAAATTATACTAAGTGTCCCATTTTTCACGTTATATTTTGAATACTAATAATAACCGACAAAACTTTAAATTGAAATGGAATACCCTGCATTTTTCTGCATAATATTATAGAAAATCGTCGTCGTCTTTTCACCGATATTGTCATTGTGGGGGTTATAGTTTCAATTTTCTCAGATATTTGCGGTTTACTTACATCCTCAAGAATAATACGTTAAAAATATCATCAAATGTGTCTTGAAAGGCAAATATTGGTACTGCATTCAGTATTCTACAAATATCAAGTATTTGATCGACAAGACAAATGCACAATATGCGATCCGGGATCCGCTGCACTTTGATTTTGAAACCAATTGTAAGATTCAAGACGACTGGGGAAATCAGCTGTTTCGCTTCAACCTTTGAACGCTCTGTGGCCCGCCGGCGCTTTCACGGTCAGAAAATATGATGCGAAGTAGGGCGCCGGATTAGCGAGAGTTAAGGGGTAATTTGTTTTTTTTTTGTAAAAGGTCGAGTCGAGATTTTTTTTTTCGATTTTCTATCTTTATTAAGCCTTCTGAATACGCGGTTAAAATTAATGACATTATGACTGAATCGCCCTATATAATTTCTACGTTATATTAGATAATGAATCTGAAGATGCAATGGAAAACATATGCTAGATATTTGATAATCATTTAAACAAAACTTTCACTAACATAAATATTTAAATTCGACGAATATACGTATAACTTCTTACCACTTATCAAACCACTGGTGATGTGGTCGCAGAGTAGCAATTTTTAACCTGTAAGACTGATAAAAACAACGAAAAGCAAGTAATTTGCGTAAAACCAGATTATTTACTATATACTATATTTACTATTTCCGGATTTTTAGAATGACGCTACAGGAACTTAAAAATATGGCATCAAATGTTCCATATTTTAATATATATTTTAACTGTAAGGACCAGCAATTGATTTAATAAATGTGATGGTAAATTTAGAAATATTTTAAGCCTTATAATATAATTATAATTTCCGCGTTAACCTGGAATTTTGTTCTCAATGCACCATGTAAATTTAGAATTCTAAATTGAGTTTTCAGTATCCTCCCATGTAACTGTTACCATTAAATTTCAGAATTGCACTTGTTTCCTCTACAAGCTGTATTTGTCTTTCTACATGAACAAATTGTTTTCGGATTTTCAAGTATCATTAATTGATCGTTTATATAGAAAACAACTTACGTTATCGGTAATAAGTATACGTTTTGTACATAAAAAAAGTTGGAGACAAAACATTTTTTTGGGCCTGCTGCCCTCGATCTCCCAAAGTAGGTTTTGAAATGGCTTCAAATAACATAGCCTCTATCCAAATATTATCCCACCGTTTATCCATGAAAATATAAAAGTAAATTTTAACGCGGATGGAGACGAAGTTAAAATATTTTTGTCCAGAATTTGCCAACTCTTTGAATTTTGTTCATTAGGAATAGTAGCAAGTATAGCCTCATATGTCTGAATTTACAAGCATTATTTTATGCGAAAATAAATATAGAAAAAATATATTGTGTTATTCGAGGAAGTGTACAAAATTTAGTGGAACATTCTTCAGATTTACTAATTTCTTCTAATACTATTACTTATATTAGGTGCTTTAAATTGGATATATCTTTCAACAAAAGATTGAGAGATCTTAACTAGGAAGGACTTGAACAATAATTGACAATTTCAAATATCTCTTTATTCTCTTGATTTACTCAAAGTATGGGCAAAATATAAAAGCATATATATGCCACTTTAAAATATTCCTATTAAAAATAAAATAGTGAATATGTAAAATATATTCTCTAAAAAGTAAGTGTTGCTCTGAATTTTGTCAGTGGAGATAGATAAAACTAATTTTAAAATAATGACATTAAAGTGAGAGTGTGAAAAGATAAATGGAGAATAAACACAGCGTCATAAAAACGGGAAATTGGGATGTGGTCGGACCAGATCGGCGTAACCCATACTTTGATCCGTTAAAATCAGAATTAAGTTCGCGTTTTGACCCTAACATCAAGGTACCCCCCTAGAAAGCAGTTTTTGGATATTTCAAATTAACTTGAATAGTCAGTAATTGGAAAAACAAAGACCGTTTTGCATAAATGCGGTTGATTTTCGTTGATACAGCCCTCAATTTCTTCCTTCAAGCCGTCCAAATCCTGTAATTTGGGCGGCTAATTCTGATCACCAAAATTGAAAATTACACTACCCGGAAATGATTCATTGAATTGTTTCTCGGGTTGTATGTTGTATGGCATGTGGCACCGTCTTTTTGAAACTATGTGTCGTCTACATCCATATCTTGCAATTTAGGCAGAAAAAAGTAGATGATTGTGACGCGATAGCGAGCACCATTGACTGTTATTAGCGCGCCAATCACTTTTTTGTGACTGTAATTATTCATATGTGCAAAAAATCCAACATAACTGCTGTACCTAATAGGAATAAAATATAGTGGACTGGGCTTGAATGAAATTGAATACAAAGTATGTATACAGGGATGGCCAGAAGTACGGAATAAAATTCATATCCTTTGAATGAGTTATTATTTTTTTAAAACGCCCAAACACGTTAACTGATTTTGATTTTTTCCCATCTTTCGGTTATATAATAATTAATTTTTCTTCAACCCCCTAACCCCCAGCTACCCCTACTTTTTTTTTCAAATGGAAACATAAGGCATGAGGGGGATCGTTGAAAAGCTTATAGAAAACCGAATCCAGCCATACCAAATAAACAAGTTTTATTTTTTCAATAATAAGTTTTTTATCATCTAGAAATTGAAACAACTAGCTAATTTACAAAAATAAACTCAATGTCGCAAATGCTGAAAATGTCCTCCATTCACTATTTGGCATTCTCCAAGACGATAGTAAAAGCTGTCCACACAGCATTCTGAATGACTTCAGCTGGTAAATTATGCATCTCCGCCCTAATCTTGTTCTTTAAATTCTTAATATTATCCGGTCTGTTCTGGTAGACTCTTTCTTTCAAATATCCTCAAAGAAAATAATCCAGGGGTGTTAAGTCGGGGGATTTTGGCGGCCATTCAACTGTACCCCGTCTACCAATCCAGCGATTTGGAGACATTTCATCTAAGTATCTTCGAACATTAATACCAAAATGTGGAGGAGCGCCATCGTGTTGGAACCAAATTCTTTCATTCGGTATATCTGGATCAATTTCATGAGGGAAAATCACAGCTAGAGCAGGTATCAGGTCAATTGTTAGGAAATCCAGGTAACGTGCTACGGTAAGATTTTCTTCAAAAAAGAAAGGATGGGCCCAAGATTCTGTTGTTATGATACCTGCCCATACATTAACTTTTTGTGGATGCTGCGTATGCGATTCGCATGTCCAGTATGGATTTTCCTGGGACCAAAACCGATAGTTGTGCCTGTTAACCACTCCATTTAAATAAAATGTAGCTTTATCCGAAAAAAGTACGTCTCGTTGAAAACCATTATTGTCGTCACACCGTCTCATCATTTCCTCACAAAATTGTAATCGCCTATCATAATCGTCTTCCAAAAGCTCTTGGACAAGACATACCTTATAGGAGTGGTATTTCTCTTTTATCAGAAACATTCGAATTGCAGTTCGAGAAGCATCGTGATTGCGAGCCAATGAAACAGTTGAAGATGAAGATTTTCAACAAGTTCTAATGCAATGTCTAATTTCTTTTCTTCATTCAAAGCTCGTGCCGGTCAAGTTTTGGGCAAAGTTTGTACTGTACCGTGTTCTTCAAATTTGTGAAATATTTTACTAACTGTCCCTTGCGATATTTGATTTTCGTGATATTTCGCAATAATAAATTCAGCCTGACTTCTTATTTTGTCTCCACATCCAAGCAATATCAAGATGTCGATGCGTTCCCTTTCCGACAATACCGTTGCAATTCAGTAAATAACTTGATTTTGACACAATAGTAACGTTTCGAACTCCAATTTACAACTAAAGCGAAAAATTAACCAGAAGGCCTGGCAAGTAAGTGGTGCCAAAAAAACGCAACATAAAAAATATATCTTTTTTGCGTTAGCTGTGATAGGTACAGTTTCAAATTCTATATTTTATTCTGTGCAAATTCATGGAGGATAACACTGAAGATAATTAAATTTTATTTCACTTGTTAAGTAGGTGTTTTATACAACCCTAAAAACCTTGCTATTGAAAAAATGAAACTTGTTTATTTGGTATGGCTGGATTTGGTTTTCTATAAGCTTTTCAACGAGCCCCCTCTTGCCTTATGTTTCCATTTAAAAAAAAAAGTAGAAGTAGCTGGCGGTTAGGGGGTTGAAGAAAAATTAATTATTATATAACCGAAATATGGGAAAAAATCGAAATCAGTTAACGTGTTTCGGCGTTTTAAAATAAATTAACTCATTCAAAAGAAATGAATTTTATTCCGTACTTCTGGCCATCCCTGTATTAGCAATGTAGAATGCAAATTTCAGTTTTCTGAATATGTCATAAAACTGTTGGCATCATCATCCTTGTCTATCACATAAAATGACAAAATTGTATGTAAATTTGAAACATCTTTTCATAAAAGTAGGCACTTGATGTTCGACATTCAGAGCCACTTTACATAAAATTTTCCACGTTCCTCCATATCCTCTATCCAACCTGCTCTATCTGTCAGCTATCTAATCAACGTAAATTTCACAATTAATTTCATCTGCATGCATCCATTACTATTAAAATGTACTTGATAATTTCTGTCAACCACACAATTAATATACCGGCGCGGCGTGGTGCTCTGTTTAGCATGGTATTTTCAGCGGTACTTACGAACATAATAAATCAGTTTAATTACCTCGGCAGATGGTATTGATTTAAATTCAGTTTGACTTTTGAAACGAATAATTGATGGACGGGAGGGCGGCCCCTACTGTCGGGGGTTTGATTGGACTTGTCACACATTCGCTTGTCAGCCAACAGGATGATTTATGGCTATCTGAATAAGTGATGCACTATTCAATTTTTACCATGTACAGGGTGAACATATTCCAAGCTTTGTCTGGTACTAGAAATTCCCAAACTTAGAAGTTCCCATGCGTAGGTAATGCTTAGCTCTAAGATTCAGGGTGATCAAATTGAAATCCCTAAAAGTGTTTTTTTGAATGTATCTTCAAAATATTTTAACAAACAAATAAACATATACACAGGTATTATGCATTTCATTCTTTATAAAATAAAAAGACAAATATCAATAATTCCGGTAAAAATAGAGGGCCAGTAGGCAATACTTTGTCTAATATTTCTGAACGGGATATTTTTGACTTATTTAAAACTGGAAATTCAAAAATTCGTACATTTTCGCAAGTAAACTTCTCTTTCATTTATTTTTACCTAATTAAAAATAATAGTGTACGTTAAGAGTCCTAAAATTGTAGGTAATAACTTATTTTCAACACATAGATCTGTGCAATGGCAAATGCGATTCCATTTTAGAGAAATTATTAAAGACAGAACAATACATATCAGTTCTTGTTGAAATTTGATTCTTAAAAATCTACACTCAAATTGTTATTTCCAAATATCCAACAACTAGGTACCTACTTCTTTATTTGTACTAAATTATTATTCAACAATTCTGCGCTCGTAGCAAGTTTTTTATATTCCCCCAGATTGGTCTAGTGAGGCAATCGAAGAAGTGTAATATCTTGAACTTTAACCATTTCATCTACTACATATTTTATGTATTTGTCAGTTTCTTTTTATGCAATTGCGAATAATTGTGCTTTTTAACATTGTATCTTTATATTCAATATGTTTTCCATTCACCCATTACATGTAGATGTCAGTTTTTTTTTTCGTAGACTATGGTCCAGGAAAATAGATTTTTCAAATCCATATCTTCATGATATTCTGTTCGTTGCGACTAGAACACATGAAGCCATTATCTAAAACTTGAGTTTATGTGTAATTATTCATCGCCATCCTTTCCCAGAGAGTATATTTAACCTCGTAGAAAATTCTTCTAAAACGCTTTCCGTCTGCAGTTAATATTTAAATCTTGCCAAATATTGATGACCGTACACGACACTCAATTTTTCTAGATACTCTCTTCACCATTCTACAATTTGGTTCTTTTCTGTTACCATACTTTTTCGATTTCGTTTTAAGTAACGAAATGTCATTTCATGCTTTGTACGCTGTAAAACTCTGTGGTACAATCTAACCAAATTTTTGTCTTCTCTGATTACAATTTGAATTTTGTTTAATGTTTGAAGTTAATTTTTAAAATAAAATCATGAATCTTCCCAGATTTAGGGTTATTGTTAAAATAAATTATTGCTGTGTATTTCCCAGGAATAAATATTAATGTTTCATGTAACTGAAAATTTTTTCTCAAAAATCAGCAGACTTCTAGTAACACAATTGAAGAGATACTAAAAAGTTTGTAGTAAAAATAATAATTTGAATGTTTTATTTCCATTACTAAATAAGAAAATAAGAGTAATGCATGTGTGGTATGATTTTAAANTAGCAAGTTTTTTATATTCCCCCAGATTGGTCTAGTGAGGCAATCGAAGAAGTGTAATATCTTGAACTTTAACCATTTCATCTACTACATATTTTATGTATTTGTCAGTTTCTTTGGTACAGATAATGTATGACAGTAGGCCTTGCATTCCCTAAAATATGAGCTCTAATTGATCGACCAGTGGTGTACAACTGGACAGGGTCACCCCTTTTTTTATAAAAAAAAACCTACGCCACTGTATTTTTTACAAGCTATTGTAACGGATTTATATTCTAATGTACAAAATACGTAAAAAAGGTAACTTGAATTTTTTCCCTAAAGTTTACCGTTCTCAAGTTATTCATACCAATACGAGTTGTGGCAGATACTTCTAACCATAATATTACAAGAATATTTATATTTATCCCTAAAAGTAAGTGCAATTTGTAAGCACATCAACAAAATTTACACTCGTCGCTTTCATCTTTCTGGATTAAAACGATATTTGGAAAATCACGACGGCGCCGGCGCAATGAAAGGCACAGAAATTAAATTTTAAGAACATTTGACGACGATCCTCAGCTAAGCACACGAAGAACGCCTCGGCAACTTGGGGTAAATAAAAGTTCTACATAAGGATGGTAGAAATCCGTACCATTTACAACCTGTGCAAAATTTACTTCCGGGAGATGTAGAGACACCTGAATTTTTGTTAATAGTTGTTTTAAAGTCACAACATAATCCAGAATTCTTACTAAGTATAAATACTTTGGACCGATGAGACTACGTTCACAAGTCGAGGGGTAGTGAATTTTCACAATATTTGGTCACAAGAAAATCCTCATGAAATTCGGAAAAGATCTTTTCAACATGAATTTTCTGTGAAAGTGTTGCTCGGAATAATTCGGATCTTTCTTCTTGTCACCCCATCTAAATTCCCAGTCATTTCTAAACTTTCTAGAAAACCATATATTTGAATTATTGGAGGAAGTTCCATTAAAATATACCACAAAATAGCTGCATACAAATGGATGGTGCTCCTGCGCATTTTAGGAGAATGATACAAGAATGGCTTAAAAATTAGTGTCAACCATAATGGTGCAGAGAATCCAGTGTCTTGGCCAGCCAGATCGCCAGATCTAAACTCCCTGGACTTCTATATTTGGGGTTACCTATCTGAAAAGTAAAGTTTACTCTACTCCATTAGATACAAGACCACAACTACTGCAGCGAATAGAAGACGGGTGTAATGAATTAAAATAAAACTACCACATGATATTAGTTAGGTAATAGGTAAATCCATTAATTGATGTGGATGGTTCGCATTTTGAAAAATTGCTGTAAATACGTAACGTTAATTTCGTTTCTTGTTTAGTTGTTGTTGCTTGGTAAATGTATTTTTATTATTATTTTGATTTACGTTGTTCTTATTTGTAAAGAGTATTAGGCCTCCAGGGAAAACTAAAAACGTCAGGAACACTACCTCACAGGTGGTGTAGAAAGGAGTGTAAATAATTTTGTCGATGTGCTTACAAATTGCACTTACTTTTAAGCATAAACATAAATACTCTTGTAATATTATGGTTTGAAGTGTCTCACACAAGGGGATTGTACTGGTATGAATAATTTGAGAACGACGAATCTTAGGGAAAAAATTCAAGTTACCTTTTCACGTATTTTATGCATTAGAAATCCGTTACAATAACTTTTAAAAAATACAGTGGCGTAGTTTTTTTATAAAAAGAGGGCGACCCCTGTTCAGTTATACACCACTGGTTGAACCTTTAGAGCTCATATTTTAAGAAATGCAAGGACTACTCTCATACATTATCTGTACCAAATTTTATTGAGATCGGTTAATAGATTCCGGAGATATAAACAACAAATCAATTTTTTTTAACAACTTCAACACCCTGTATCTCCAAAACGAGGACGTTCCAGACCTATGATTATAAGGCAAACACCTATTATTTTAAAGAGATTTGTCTGCCCTCGAAGAGTCCTGCATAAAATTCGGATCACCCTGTATAACATGTAAATGCGAAGTAACTTCTTTTATCTGTAAGATACTTTCCATGTTCTGAAGAATTTACTATCTGCAAACCGTCCTCTTGAGGATGGATTAGATTCAGCGAACACAACTGCTTTATTGAAATATTGTCTTTACTTTTTTATAAGGACCAAATCAGGAATCACTGAAGCTTCAGCCAAACCATGCTACCCACTTCTTAATTGTTTGTCACATTTAGATGTTAATATATTGATAAAGGAACAGTGAACGGAAATTTTAGGAAAGAAACAGAAGTGGTCATTGATTTGATGAAATCTTAATGTATTATTTATGTCTAGTTTATTGCAAAAACATATTTTTTTTTAAGTTATCTCGTCTATTTTTGGCTCTATAAATATGTGTTTTCTTTCAGCAGCCCACATGGCGGCTCTGGGGTGAGGAGAAGGCAGATGGCGCCCTGTACACCGTCTACCTAAAGAAAGTACGTTACCATCGTCCCACCAGGAGTCTATCTTCATCACATTCGGTAAGCATTTCTCTATAATCGTAGAAGTTATATGCATATTTCCACATTTATTAAATCTTTCTCAAGCTGCGGTACGTGTTTTTCAAAATTTCATTTGTTGGAAGGCAGTTGTAGTAATTATAATCAAAATTACTAAGCTTTGAACTTGTGCGAACGATTTTGAGAAAAAACTAAGAATACCATTAAATACAACATTTTTATTTATAAATGACTTGTATTAGAAACAGATTTTTCCAATTTTACTTTGATATCTGAAAATGTAAGAGCAAGATTTAATACTAGTATTTCAAAAGCTTTTGAGTTTTTTAACTAGGACTCTTTGTATACCTGGCGTTTTTGAAATCAAACTTTAACAGCCGGTAGAAGATATCACTAACAATAAGAAAAAAGTTCATATAAACATTGGTCGTTCAATGCTTTTTTCCGAAATGCAGTTAAAAAAGTTAAAAAAAATAATGTTTGATGAAGCTTGGGTTAATGATTCTAATTACGCAGACCAACAAAATTTAAGCAAGCAGAAACTTGAATATATATTTCCGAAGGATTTAGATGCGCTGAATCCGAATCTGGCCTCAGAATTGCTCTATCACGTCAGGTTTTTGAGATATCCTAACCTAAAAGTGCAATATTCACTGTTTTTCGTCATATTTGAGGTTATGTAGTAATGCCTAGGGTTTGCAATCCCTCAGTCTTTTTTTTCCAGCTGGAAATTTGCGGTAAATTCGCCTTTACAGCGGGATCCCGCTGTAATTCCCGCGGTAGATTTAAAAATATATTTATATATGAAAATAATAATGCTATTATTGTGGAATGTTTATATTTAATCAAATGAAATATAAATAATTCTTGGNTTTTTTTTTATATGTACAGCACTGAATTGAAAATATTTAGTGGTTTACACGATAAAATTTTAAAAACGGATTGTTTGTAGCAGAACAATATAATATTATAGCTAAATTAAGGAAGCATCTGACAGTAGTGATTAATGACTCATTAATCACTGCCGTGATTAATGGGTATTATTAAGGTCGAGCAAACAGACGTATAATGGGTACATTATACAATAGTCGTGGATAAAATCAATTAAGAGTTGATTTTTTCTCTATATTTAACTATTATTGGATAATTTTTTATTCAGACTCCACGTCACGAGATGACTTAAAGGGGGCGATGGGAATAGACAAAGACAACTCACGACAACCATATAATGGGGTGGGGGTCATTCAATAATGAGGACATTTATTCCGATTTAGCCACAAGTGCACCAAATACAAGTTTAACTGCAGAATTTATTTGACGGGTACCTATGTTTGAGTGAAAGTACTCAGCTTTAGTTCAAATATTATAACAAATGAGTAAAATTATCAAAATGCTCAATATTGAGTGAAAATGTACTCAATAATTTCACTCAGTGGATTCACTCGGTACCTTTATTGCTTTCACTAACACCGATTTTTTTACAGCGCAGGAAAAGGGTAATCTAATTCCGATTGGTATTACTGACAAACAAACAACTACTGTGCGGACTACAGACCCCGCCCAGCATTGAATTACGCCTTCAGTATCAAGTAAACAGCTAAGATCATTTGTCAGCAGTATCGCCAGATATAGACCGGTTTTGTGTGATCTAGCTATGTAAAGACATGAAGTACAGACACCTGCTATATCTAGCGTCAATATCCCCAGAATAGTTGTTTCCCGTTTAGTAGGTGCCAGTGATAATTAACATACTTTGAAGGTTATACCTCAACCACATTTTTCAAAAAAAAATTGAGGAAATAACGACTTATCTGAAAAAGTCATTTGACTGAAATACTGGTTTTACTTTTTTGAGCNTTTGGGGTTTGTGGGTTTGTGGATTTGGAGTTTGTGAGTTTGAGTTCGTATGTATTGAAGGATTCTGAGAATGAAGTTTCTGAACTGCAATCAACTGTTTGACGTCTAAGGGATCCTTAGTAGATTGTCGCATATTAAGAACCTGATAGACTTGGAAATTTCAACATGTGATATCTCAACGAAAAAAAAAAAGATATTTTAGCAAACTCAACGGCATTCGAAGGAGGGAGCCTTGTACTTTTAGATTCAATGTGTTAGTTTTTTGAAAAAGAATAGATGGCATTACTACATAACCTCAAATATGACGAAAAACAGTGTTTTTAGCATTTTTAGGTTAGGATATCTCAAAAACCTGGCGTGATAGAGCAATTCTGCGGCCAGATTCAGATTCAGCGCACCAAAATCCTTCGGGAATACATATTAGTGTGTCTTCTTGACGCTTGTTGACCTGTGAGGCAAAAACTCACTGAATTTCTACACAAATCTATCTACCAATAGCGGAGATACTGCACTGTATTTCACTTAAATTCACTCAGTTTTACTCAATAATTTCTGTCCGTACTTGGTTGAGTGATATTTTCACTCTATTAGTATGAGTAAGTACAACTAAAATTTTATGAATGAAACTATTGCGACAGAAATTTTTCTCAAATCCTAGTTTCTGCTAACTATCAAGTGAGTGACTTTCGACTCTATTCTGAGTAAATGTAAAAGAGTTGATTTTTTTCACTAAATTTAACTATTATTGAATAATTTTTTATTCAGACTCCACGTCACGAGATGACTTAAAGGGGGCGATGAGAATAGACAAAGACAACTCACGAAAACCATATAATGGGGTGGGGGTCATTCAATAATGAGGACATTTATTCCGATTTAGCCACAAGTGCACCAAATACAAGTTTAATTGCAGAATTTATTTGACGGGTACCTATGTTTGAGTGAAAGTACTCAGTTTTAGTTCAAATATTATCACAAATGAGTAAAATTATCAAAATGCTCAATATTGAGTGAAAATGTACTCAATAACTTCACTCAGTGGATTCACTCGGTACCTTTATTGCTTTAACTCACACCGATTTTTTTACAGAGCAGGAATAGAATAATCTAATTCCGATTTGTATTACTGACAAACAAACAACTACTGTGCGGACTACAGACCCCGACCAGCATTGAATCAGTATCTAGTAAACAGCTAAGATCATTTGTCAGCAGTATCACCAGATATAGACCGGTTTTGTGTGATCTAGCTATGTAAAGACATGAAGTACAGATACCTGCTATATCTAGCGTCAATATCCCCAGAATAGTTGTTTCCCGTTTAGTAGGTGCCAGTGATAATTAACATACTTTGAAGGTTATACCTCAACCACATTTTTCAAAAAAAAAAAAATTGAGGAAATAACGACTTATCTGAAAAAGTCATTTGACTGAAATACTGGTTTTACTTTTTTGAGCAGCAATTAATTGGATCTCAGTCGAAAGTATTTGTAAGATGTATTTGTACAATATGTATCTTGTGATACATAATTTGCAATTCGGAAGACTAGTAAAAATATATTTTATCTATTTATATACAACTATAAGTTATGTTAACCTATTGAATGCCAGAATATGTATTATAAAATGGAATGTTACACCCAAAATAATTGAAATGAGGACGATAGTTATATTTTTGCACGTGCGGGATATTTAACATTTTTTTCCTTAATTTGCATCGAAGTGAAAAATTTTCACAACAGAAATTTTAAAATAACAATGTGAGGGAAATGACTACATCAACATTTTAATAATTATTATTCTTTTCATAAAAAAATAACGCATCCAACCGCAGGAAGTAAATTAATTTATGCTGCCACAACTAAACGCTTTTCATAATTCACCATGGCGTGATATTCATTAATTTCAATTACGGAAGCATTATTTTCCCTGACACGAGTTAAAATAGCGACGGCGATGCTTGTAACTTACATTTCCCATCTTGAAAAGGTCAGCTTAAATCTGACAAGAGACTTTGCTGTTTATTATCTAGTCGGTTGGTGTTCATAAATTTATCGGAAAGGATCGATCAAGCCCCTTTTAGCGACTTCCGGAAAACTTCCGAAATGTCACGGTCTGAAGTTAATCATACGTGGTGGATCAATTTAGAGTGAAGCTCGTTCACGCCTTGCGTTAATGCGATTTTAACCAAAAATTGTTGTGAAAAGAAAGAGTAGGCGGAGAGTTATACCACCAAATTTTAGAAATAGATGCACTATTTAATTATTTTTTGTCGAAATTGTCAGTAAGAGAGAAAGATGTTTACGTCATATTAATTTCACACGAAGTGGTACAAAATAGACATTATTTTTTAAATTAAAGCAACAACAAATTAAAAATGTTTATGTATAAAATCTAAGAAGTTGCATCTTTATTACTTTGACAGGCAGACTAGCCTGTCGAAGTCATAAAGATTAATCTTTTCGTGCTTATTAAATTTTTCCGCCAACTTTACCAATTTTGCTTCGATTAACAAATCAATGTTACTATTTTACGTCCCCAAATACTTCATGAACTCATTTACTTCATATCCGTTACTTCACCATGGGAGAGTCAGTGAAGTATTTACGGAATAAAAAAAAATTACGTCCCTAAAACGTTTCACTTTTCGTCAGAATTTCGTTGTATTCTGATTGAAACATACATATAATTTAATAATAATATAATAAAAACTACGTTTGTTTCAAAAAAAATTCTCATATTCATTTTATACAGGGTCGGAAAGTCCCCATAGTTCATCGGCCGTTACGTGAGAGCGATAAAGTAAGTCATAGAAATCCGTGCGATAGAGAAAGATGGCTATAATGAAGGTGTCTAATAGTCACCACCCATTTCGCCCTTCCACAAATAAGAAGTGGACAAACAACAACTTAACTAAAAGTTACACACATATTGTGTCAAATATATTAAATATAAGTATATTGTAATTATTAAACAAATAAATTGTTCGGTAGGGTTAATTTAACAGAGGAAAAACCTTGTATACTTGTCGACTATTCTTGTTTCTTATCCTAACCATGATTGAGTACCTTATTATGAAATATTGCTATCAAGAATATAATGTTCGTGAACAAAACTGTTATCGCTTATTATTGATAGCAATAATGATATACCAAACCAAAAATACTTTCATATTAAACGCCTTCGGAATTCTGATACATACATTAAAGTCTTCCAGAGCTAACCAAGGCGTTTCGACTCATTATTATTATATTACGCTCCAGGGTATTAAATTAGGCCTGCTTTCAACTCACGTATAACAACTGATAACATTTACCGCGCGGTACCAGGCATCAAAGAAAGTGCCAATAATACAATTTAATTTATGTGGCGGAGACGCCTTGAGCGATAATAGACTGTCTAATTAATTAACGCCGTACGTATGGGTTAATGTATCTGTCAAGTCTTTTATCGTATATCCTAATTTGAAGGTGTTTCCAACTTATTTGAAAATGGTTAAACTCAATTTTACAGTTAACAATTTCTGATTCAATAAACTGTACAAAAAATTGTCAATAAATTGTTACAATTTGCTATTTTAGTGCACCTTTTTAAATGTTACAATAAAAGAACAATTTATCGACCTTAACTTGAAATTATCAACTATTACAAGCAGTATCAATCATGATATGCGCAAACCACAAATGATTTTGTGTTTACAAGTTATGTATTGTATTTACAACCTATTCTTAAAATGTTTAAAATAAAAACAGTGGTTAAAATTCTGGAAAAGATACTGATATGTATTAATAAATTCGATTCAATTTCTTCGCCAATTGTATACTACTATAATTTTTGCGTTTCATGTAGATATGTAACAATTAGGCAAAAAACGGGAAAAATTGGGAAGAAACTGAAGCAAAAAATTGAAAAAATTGAAATATATTCAAAACAAAAAGATACTTAAAAAACTCTTGTCAATATATTTTTTCAGATATACAGGGTGTTTGGTAAGTCGATGCATTCCTTGCAGGAGGTTATAGTGCAAGTGATTTGTGATATATTTTCTTAATATATCTACAGGGTGATAAAGTTTTAATAAAAAAATGCAAATTTATATATATTGCGGAAACCGCTCAGAATATTTTAATTAAATTTTACAAGCTTTGACAGTTAACAACAATACATGTTTTACGATAAAAATATTGTTTCTAGTTTCACCAGTGGCGTGCGCACAGGCACGTCTGGATATTTTTAAAGAAAAAAATGATACGCCATTGATTTTTCTTAAAAAATTGTTTTTGAATTCCTTGTTGAATTTGGAAGAGAAAAGTATCTCGACTGTTTTTCTTAAGACTCACCGTTTTCGAGTAAAAACAATTAAAATCGATTTATTGCATGGCGTAATCCGGTGTCAATAATTTGAAAAATAGCACTCAGCTTTTTTGTACCAATTTTATTACAAAAAAATTATTATTCCCCGCAGTTAACAACAATTTAAAAAATTTTTATCTGTCTTATTCACTATTTACTATCTAAACAGAAATTGGCAAGTTGGCTGTGCACTCGTTTTTGTTACTGTTTGACAAAATTAATAATAGCTGTCACTTTGAGTGTTTGAGTGTGAAGCAGTTAAGTGCATAGTTTCTGCTATTTTTCAAATTATTGAAACCGAATTACAGTAAAACTCGGTTATAGCGAGCATTCACGGGAACGCAAAATTTGCTCGTTATACGCGAGTGCTCGTTATAGACGTCGCCGTCGCCAACTATGCTGAAAATTATTGGACACATAATTATAGCTGCATTGCACTTGTATTTTTATTTTCAAACATATAATATTATTTATCTACATAACATAGATACGTATAACTGTAGGNATTTCCTTAATATATCATATTCCTGATCTACAGGATGATAAAGTTTTAATAAAAAATGCAAATTTATAAATATTGCGGAAACCGCTCAGAATATTTTAATAAAATTTTACAAGCTTTGACAAATAACAGCAATACATGTTTTACAATAAAAATATTGTTTTTAGTTTCACCAGTGACGTGCGCACAGTCACGTCTTTGGATATTTTTAAAGAAAAAATGATACGCCACTGATTTTTCTTAAAATAAAAATTATTTTTCAATTCCTTGTTCAATTTGGAAGAAAAAAGTTATCTCGACTGCTTTTCTTATGACTCACCGTTTTCGAGTAAAAAAAATAAAATCGATTTATTGCATGGCGTAATCCGGTTTTAACAATTTTAAAAATAGCAGACATTATGCACTCATCTTTTTTTTGTACCAACTTTATTACAAAAAATTATTTTTCCTCGCAGTTATCAACATCAGTCTAAAAAAATTGTATCAGTTTTTAGATTCGCTATTCACTATCTAAACAGAAATTAGCAAGTTGGCTGTGCACAAAATTAATAATAGCTGTCACTTTGAGTGTTTGAGTGTGAAGCTGATAAATGCATAATTTCTGCTATTTTTCAAACTATTAAAACCGAATTACGCTATGCAATAAATCGATTTTATTTTTTTTACTCGAAAACGGTGCGTCATAAGAAAAACAGTCAAGATGCCTTTTCTCTTCCAAATTGAACAAGGAATTCAAAAATAATTTTTATTTTAAGAAAAATCAGTAAAATCTGTAAAATTTCATTAAAATATTTTGAGCGGTTTCCGCGATATTTATAAATCTGCATTTTTTTATTAAAACTTTAACACCCTGTAGATCGGAAACTAAGCGTTTTAGGAATATAGTATATCAAGGAAATATACCACAAATCACTTGTAATATAGCCTCCCGCAAGGAATGAATCGACTTAACAAACACCCTGTATTTTTCTATCTTGATGTTGATGCTCATGTACACTATCCTTGAACTAATGTAAGTAAAATCTCTTCCATCAAGAAAACGGTGATTAAAGTGAATAAATTTTATTTAGCTCAAGATACATACATGCTAGGAACAATACCTAATATAATTCTTTGCTTTTATATAATTATTCTTGATTCAAGAAATCTTTTTTTTGTCCGCAACAAAATTTGTATATTTGGAATCGAGCAATTCTGAAAAATATCTACAACTTTTGTATTTACCGTTTATAAAGGAGTAATAACCGAGATAATCCTACAGTCAAAATGTAATTAATAAGATGATCCTGTACTATTCATATAATCTGTTCTATAATGAACCCTGCCGAAAAGATTGAAGTAAAAGAAACTGAAATAGGGATTAAGCATCTACATACTTTTTCTCTTTTCTATAAACATAGGTTAATTAAAACTATTTATATTTACTTGTTTACATTTGTGGTTGTCATATCATCCGTTTTCACAAAGACATAATCAAATGGACGAGTAATGATGAAAACAGCACAGATCTCAATTTTCTTGTTTATTAAAAAACAGTCGCCTTTATTGATCGACCGTTTATGTTGCTGTAAGGTCAATTAACCTCAAAGGTCGCATTACAGGACCAATAGAATTTAATTAAAAGCTATTAACTTTCAGTAATTATTTAAATTAAGAATTATTATATACACGTTTTCGTTGGCTTGAAAAGGAAGGCTAAAAAATTTTCCATCTCGCAATTTATACAAAAAATCCAGTCCTATCAAAATACTTATGTATTTCAAGTAAATGTGTTTAATATTTCAGTGTTTTTAATGTATTATGAAAAACATTTTTTTCAGAAATTCAAAATTAATTTAAACTACTTTAAAATTAATAAAATTTACCGGAATAGTGGAAGTAACGTCCGAAGTAATAAAAAAACTGATTTATTTCTGGAAAACTTTTAATAAAAATAAATTATCAGAGCACATAAAATTATATGACTTCACGTGTTCATAAAATTTCCAACTGACACGAACTTTCAAGTTTACTGTTAAAATTAAGTTTAAAAATGCCTGCAAATACAAATATGACAGGACGTTCAAAGTTGTGAAATTTAAGTAAAACTATACCGAAATTTTTATCTTTGAAGTTCTCCGGGACCAAATAGTGCAAACTGTAAACATTACTTTTATTTTTTATGTACCTATCTAAATTTGCCTCAAAGCAAATAGTAATGAAATATCTAACTTGAGGGCACGGCTACTTTTTATTAGTCAACATTCCAGTGTATTTGTTTATGATGTCGTGGTTTTACATACATGCCCACGCTGAGACACCTACTGTTAAAATGAGCGTAAATAATATAGTCCAGTAAAATAAATTTTCTGCTCTTAATTCGGAAAATTTAATAAAAGATACAATTAGATTTTCTCGCATCTTCAAAGGTCTGCCCTCTAATTCGTAGTTTAAACCTACATTAATTTTTAATTTGACGTTCATTAAAATTGTGGAGAAAATGTTCACCTCGGTCTGAATGTCAATTTCCTTGGGATTAAAATTAATTATTACTTGGAAAATTTTAAATTCTACTTTTGCGATAAATGCAGCACGACAGTTGTCCATTTTTAAATCAAGTTTATCATTTCCGAATTGTAACTTTTAAGGAATTTTCAGTATAACTTTAATTATTAATATTGTTTTATAAAATTTTTCATCATTGCCTATAAAACAGAAAAATGTTGAGTTCTTTGGAACTTATTTCAGTTGCGTATTTTGATATTAGCGTATTGTAGAAAAAAGTTGTTGAAATTACAAAATGAAATAAAAATTGTGAGTTAAGTGCATGTATAAAATGATTAGAGGAAATTATTTTAAAAGTTCCTGCAGTACAATACTCATTTAATAAAATAAATACAGAGATAATTATGGTTTTATATTGTTAAATACTGTGGTTTCGTGTCGTGTTGCAAATATGTATACATAAGACATCATTCATGTACTTGTAATTTCGTTTTAAGAATTTTTGTAGTTATATCGTGAAGAAGTTATTTATTTTATGAAATGTTAGTTTCAAATTAAACAGTGATATTTAAAAAAATAACCTACCTTTCATATTTTTATATACAGTGTAGGAAAGTACCGATGGTCTATCAGAAGTTACGTGGAGCGATAAAGTAAGCCATAGAAATCCATGTGATAGACAAGGATGGCTATAATGAAGGCGTCTAATTAGTCAACGCCCATTTCGCCCTTCCACAAATAAGATCCACTTCTTATTCACCACGCGAATAAGAAAAAAATATGTACTTAATTGAAATATTTTTTCGATTTTTTATGAATTTGTTCCTTACCAAAAATACTATACAATTGCTATACTCAATTATTAATTTATTTATATTCACCACCTTAAGCTAAATCAATGGGTAAGAAAAGCTAGCAAGATTATAAACCAAAAGTGAAGGAAACATAAAATAAAAAACAGACAAATTTGTAAGTAAATAATGAATATAAGTACATTGAACAATAAATAGAAGTACAAATAGAACATGAAAATATGTACACAAGTATAAGATATGGTAAAAAATGTTTTTAATGTAGGGACCATTATTGCAAAAAATGTTCATTATATACCCAGGTGAAAATTTTTAATAAATTAGTTTTGGAGTGGGAAAATAAAGCAATGACGAAAATCGGGAGCTAATAAAGCAAGGATAGTCCATTCGGCCAGTTAGAATTTCATAGAATGATTTCTTGCGAAATATATATCTTCACTTTTTTACAAAAAATCTATTATACATACATCTAATGAAAACGTTTTTCTTTTTCAGGATTCTGATGATGAAATATCTCACTTAGAATGGGAAACGGTCCGAGTCAGATTCGTCAAAGCGGGTACGTTGAAGAAACTAGTCGAAGCTCTCTCCACAGATGACGGTGAACTTGAAACCACATACATCAATGTCTTCTTAGCCACATATAGAAGCTTTTCTACTCCCAAAGAGGTTCTGAAGCTGCTGTTGCAAAGATATGAGGAATTATTAGATGCGCCACAAAATGGGAGACCCGATCAACATGAACAACACAGAAAGTAAGACTTATTTAATATGTGCACTCAATAACTTCTGTTTTACATAGACGCTGATGGTCAGTGTGCTGAATATCAGACATAAGTACACTGATGATTGCTTTTACTTCTTCCTGTTACACACAAAGGCTGATTGATCAACTTGGTGACCATTACATAAAGCTACGATGTTTTAAGTCTTTCATGACTAAAGGTGTGGTAAATGGACAACAATCGCATAACTGCACTGATTTTCGTTGGCACTGATATATGTGTGTGACATATGACCTTGTATATCGTCGATGTTGTGATAATGAGTTAAGACTTTCGGCAACAATTACCATTTGCAAGCATAGAGATTATATAAGTTACAAATATTATAGTAACTATCAGTACCTTTCTGTCAAGAGTCAATTTCACTATAGCTCATCAGTGGATCATGTGAAAAGAAGCTCATTGTTCATCAGTGTGCTGATTGTCAGCATTTATTTGAAACAGGGTTTAAATGGTAGCTTTCACATAATCATTGATATTCATATTGAATTGGCACTGAAGTTTCTTGGAAACTGTCATTTGCAAGCCTAGACAAGGTGGGCTTGTCATATGAACTGCAAATAAGGTAAAAAAACTATTAAGCAGAAATGCTGGCAATGTCAATATCCGTTTGACACAGAGCTGACAGTATAAATCCCTTTGTGAAATAAACTATCCTATAAATAGGGCTGTCAGAGAAAGCCGCAATTAAATGGCGTGCCAAGCAGGTCAAACAAAACATGCGCGAACCGCTGCCTCAGAATGCTTTTCATGTTCATGTTACGTTAGTATACTGTTGTCTTTGTTATCTTGTGGATGTTTCAAATACATCTTGAATACTAATTTATTGCTTATTTTCTACATAATATATTTTATTACGCTTAACATGACGCGTAAGCCTATATCCCGTGGCTCAGTTCTGACAGCCCTACTTATAAATAAGATAAATTTTACTTATTATTAGATGTTGATTCATTTGAAATTGGTGGTTGCTATTTTACACAATAGAACTTTACCAATAAACTCATTTTTTCTAACAAATCTAATATATGTATGTTTTAAGGACCCTTATATCTGCACTCCATGTGTGGTTGGACAGCTACCCAGAAGACTTCAGGGATCCACCCAACCATTCAGCTCTCCGCCAGCTTCTCCATTTCTGTGAAGAGTACCTCCCTTCCACAGAACTTGACGCCAAAGTTCGGCACAGGATAGAGAGGTATAGCAGAGAAGCACATATTGATCCTTTGTTGGCACCACCTCCTGCATTTGCATTGAGATCCGTGGCTGCCGGTTGGAGGGTTTATAAACTACCAGATGTACCTGTTAGACATTTTGCCGAGCAACTTACTCGAATGGATGTGGTAAGTAGTTTTCTTTTTCTTAGAAAAATAATATGTATCTTTTTAATTACACAAATCATTAATATATTGCAATATTTTCAGGATCTGTTCAAGAAACTTGTTCCTCATCAATGCCTAGGTGCTGTGTGGTCAAGAAGGGACAAAAGCAGGTCACACGAAGCTGCTACCGTTCTGGCCACTGTGAATCAATTTAACGCGGTGTCTTTCCGAGTTATATCTTCCATTCTAGTCGAACACAGTCTTAAGCCAAGCGAACGGGCTGCCATCATCTGCACCTGGATTGACATTGCACAAGAACTAAGGCTGATAAAAAACTTTTCCAGCCTGAAAGCCATCATCAGTGGTCTTCAGAGCAACCCAATATATAGGCTGCAGAAGACGTGGCAGGTTATTCCTAAAGAAAAAATAGAACTGTTTGAAGAATTAGCCAGGATATTCAGCGAAGATAACAATCAAATGACTCAAAGAGAACTTTTGATGAGAGAGGGCACGGCTAAGTTTGCTGACACTTTTGGAGAGAACGACAAACAATTACAGAAGGTATTTCAGAAACAGAACCATCACATAGCAAATATTTCGTTTGGAACCATTCCATACTTGGGAACTTTTTTGACGGACCTCACCATGATAGACACAGCAATTCCCGACACTATCGGAGACGGTTTGATAAATTTCGATAAGAGAAGAAAGGAGTTTGAAGTACTGGCTCAGATTAAACTCCTTCAAGGTGCCGCCAATGCTTACCATTTCACTGAAGATCCGGCGTTCGATCGCTGGTTCGATACGATTCTCGTATTGGACGATAGGGAAGCTTACCAGCTTAGCTGTCAGATCGAGTCTTCCGCCACTGGTAACAACACAAAAATGAAGAAACGGAGCACCGGGCATCAGAAGAACGACTCCATCGCTAGCACCTCCAGCAGCAACAGTTCCCAGTTTTATTGCGACATCGATAGTACCCCCAGTTCGCCGCACAATAGTATCGACAGAAAGTTGAGTCCGTCTCAGATGTCTAATTCTAGCAGCAACTCTTCCTTACCGTCGCTCGACATCTCGCTAAATAGTTCCCATTCGGGCAGTGCAAACAATAAACTCCAAGTACCTTTCAATAACTCTGGGACTTTGAGTAACCAATCGCAGAAAAGCAGTCCGGAATTCTATATAATTAAAGTGACATATGAAACGGACAATGCCGAGACCGACGGTATAGTGTTGTACAAAAGTATTATGTTGAGTAACAACGAAAGGACTCCCCAGGTTATTAGAAACGCCATGTATAAGTTGGGACTTGAAGGCAATCCTGATCAATATACTCTTGCTCAAGTGTTACCTGAAAAAGGTTGGTATAATTTCAGTTTATGATATTTATTGTTTCAGTTTTAATTATCAGTGATTTCTTGGATTTTTTCTTGGTAAAATACGTAGGTTGCTCGGTAAGTCTTGTCGTTCGTCACAATATCAAAAGTTAAACGGTTTATTTTTATATCTACATATAGTATGTACATATTCATGTTTACCCGTCAAAACTTGTCAGTAGCTAGGCACTGACGAGTAAATATACTCTCTCACGAAGTCTCAAATTCGCGCAATAATTTATTATAATTTTTGTCATGAATTTTCTTGTCAAAAATACCACGAAGATATGAAATATTTATTGGGTGATATTGCACCATCCACCAGGACTGTCAAATAATAGTATAAACAGTTTGAAAGAGACATTTTTGAATTAAAGGATGGTCTGCGTCTGAGCCGGCCGAGCGACGTGACTACACCCGAAACAAAGATCGCTGAATCACATATAAACAGCTCCAGCAAACTGCTAACATTTCTGCATGGACCGTAAATAAAATTTTAAATGAACATCTTGAAATATGCAAAGATTGTAAATTTTTTGTACCACACAAATTAACTGATGAGGGATTGTGAAAAAGATGCTCACAAAGTTCAAGTCCGGATGATCGTCTGAGGTGTCAATTATTACAAGACAAGAAACTTGGCTTTATTATTATGATGTACCAACAAAATCACAAAGTCGGTCATGTTCAGTCAAGAACAAAATTATTGTGATTTTTTTTGGTTGTCACGGCATAATCCGAACAATTCGTTTAGATACTCACCGTTACTGCAGATTAATATATTGCTCACCGCGCCCAGCAAACCATAGATGTTCTGAAGTCTTTCCGTATGAGACTGTTAGATCACCCTCCTTACAATCCCGATCTAGCTCCCTGTGATTTCGCCTGAGACGAATGTTGTGCTTCCATCTCAGAAGAGAAATGGAATCACTGGTTTGATGGCTGGTTTGAGCCTATGCATAATAAGTGTGTAACAAGTGACAGTATACCGTGTGTCCCATTTTAATTGATCACGTTGAATATCTCATCAGAGAAGCCACTAATCGAAAATGGCCTAGAGATGCTTACCTAGGATTTGACCTTAACCTCACCTTGAAGGTCAATTGAAGGTCAACTTCGGAATTGTGAATGAGATCCCCTATTTTGAACCTTGGAAATGGATTTACCATAAAATTTTACATCCGGTTGTGATCACAACTTTGACCTAGAGGTCAAGGTCACAAGGGGTTTAAATGATTCGTCATCCTTGAAGCAACCTCGGAATAAGATGTTGACCTCCATAATCAACGAGATTTACATCAAGGTACTCAATCACGACCTTCGATTCGTCCTTGACCTCGACTTTGTCAAGGTCATTTGAAGGTCGACTATAAAAATCGACCACCTATATAAATGTTGCAAAACATGTTCGGAATTGAATTTGAAGGTTTACTTTGTTTTCTTTTCTGCCAGATCAGATCTTGGGAAAATGGTAAATTTGTATCTAAGTACGCTGCAAAGTAAGGTCATTTGAAGATCAGGTGAAGATTTAAATCCAGAATTATTTTCATAATTTCAGTCAGTTTTACTTTGTAACGTACTCAGATGTCTCTTTTTTCAATTTTCAAGCGAAATTATACCTTTATCGAGTAACAAGATATTGTTATCATTCTCCCCTCACTCGTTCATAGCATTATTTTTTCCTACAATTGTTATAGTCGACCTTCAAAAGACCTTGACAAAGTGGAGGTCAAGGACGAATCGAAGGTCGTGATTGAGTACCTTGAAGTAAGTTCCATCGATTCTGGAGGTCAACATCTTATTCCGAGGCTGCTTCAAGGGTGACGAATCATTTAAACCCGTTGTGACCTTGATTTTGACCTCAAGGTCAAAGTTGTAATCACATCCGGATATAAAATTTTCTGCTGAATCCATTTCCAAAGTTGAAAATAGGGGTCCCATTTAAAATTCCAAAGTTGATCTTCAATTGACCTTCAAGGTGAGGTCAAGGTCAAATCCTAGGTAAGCATCTGGTTTCCCCTAGTGAACTGAACAACTTTTACTTTAGGCCATTTTTCGATTGGTGGTTTCTCTGACGAGATATTTACGTGGTATCAATTAAAATGGGACACTCGGTATACTTCGAAAAACAGTAACATTTTATAATGGAACAAGACTTACCGATCGACCTACGTATATTATTCACGTCTCACGTTAAATAAACATATAAAATATTAGTTGATCGGACCTGAATTGGCAAAAAATATTCAAAATATAAAATCTTTTTTTTTGGGAACGTGTTAACAAATTCAAATTACTTTTTTTATTTTATTTCTGAAACTAAAGTTCAAATTTTCTGCGTTGTATGGAGTGGGCCATTTTCAACACTTTTAGGTTGTTTCTTATATTCCCCTGAGGAATAAAATGTTTTGAGCTTGACTGCAACTGTTTCTCAATATTTCGACTGGTTTAGAAGATGTACAGGGTGTTTGTGAATAAGTGCAAAATATTTTGAGGGGTGGTTGCCGAAGTTATTTTGTGAAAAAAAGTTCATATAAACGTAGGTTGAAATATGCTTCGTTTCCGAGATACAGAGTGTTTCAATTTTAATTTTTTATTTATTTTGATTAATTATTTCAAAAACTCGAAATTTGAAAAACACTGGAGGGATAAATGTGCATTTTTTTGTGATGTTCTGAATATTTCTACTTGCATCCATGGTGTACATGGGAAATTGCCACAAACTTTTTTAATAAAAAAATAGTACATCACTGACTTTCCGTTTTGATATTTTTTTTAAAATCCGCCATCAATTCTGAGTGAAATTGATTTCTTCAATTTTTTTCGTAGGATGCACTGTTTTTGAGGAAAAAAGTACAAAACATATTTTATTGTAGGTTTTGTGAATTTTTTGTTTAAAGGTGCTAGTAGAAATATTCGGATCACCCCAAAAAATGCACATTTATCCCTCCAAAGCATTTTTCAAATTTCGAGTCAATACCTTCAAAACTTTGAAGTAATTAATTTTTTACAAAATAACTTGCAACCACCCCCTAAAATATTTCACATTTATTTACAAACACCCTGTATATCATTCTTTAAAAAATCATTAGTTTCACCTTTCATTATCAAAATATAACCAGTCTCATTTTCATGAACCATAACTGCTAGTAGCCATTAAATGATCTACACTGGCTTCTATTCTTTAGGGTAGGTCTACATTTTCAAATTAATGAATTTTCCCCCAAATTGTGCTTTCTGTTGACCACATACGTGCCGACAATAAAATCAGTCTTAAAACTTAATAGACTGTGTATACTTAAAAAGGACATNTTATTTTGTGAAAAAAAGTTCATATAAACGTAGGTTGAAATATGCTTCGTTTCCGAGATACAGAGTGTTTAAATTTTAATTTTTTATTTATTTTGATTAATTATTTCAAAAAGTTTTAAAGATATTGACTCGAAATTTGAAAAACACTGGAGGGATAAATGTGCATTTTTTTGTGATGTTCTGAATATTTCTACTTGCACCAGTGGTGTTCATGGGAAATTGCCACAAACTTTTTTAATAAAAAAAATAGTACGTCACTGACTTTTTGATATTTATTTTAAAATCCGCCATCAATTCTGAGTGAAATTGGTCTCTTCAATTTTTTTCGTAGGATGCACTGTTTTTGAGGAAAAAAGTAAAACATATTTTATTGTAGGTTTTGTGATTTTTTTGTTTAAAGGTGCTAGCAGAAATATTCGGATCACCCCAAAAAATGCACATTTATCCCTCCAAAGCATTTTTCAAATTTCGAGTCAATATCTTCAAAACTTTGAAGTAATTAATTTTTTACAAAATAACTTGCAACCACCCCCTAAAATATTTCACATTTATTTACAAACACCCTGTATATCATTCTTTAAAAAATCATTAGTTCACCTTTCATTATCAAAATATGACCAGTCTCATTTTCATGAACCATAACTGCTAGTAGCCATTAAATGACCTACACTGGCTTCTATTCTTTAGGGTAGGTCTACATTTTCAAATTAATGAATTTTCCCCCAAATTGTGCTTTCTGTTGACCACATACGTGCCGACAATAAAATCAGTCTTAAAACTTAATAGACTGTGTATACTTAAAAAGGACATGGAAAATGTCATCATTTAAATCTAAAAATTGATGCTACAGAAAAAAAAAGAAGTTGCTCTGTACTCTTAGAGAAATGAAATTGTTGAAATAGGTACCGTTTTTGCCATCAAATTTTTCTTGAAAACCGAGCCTTAAAATTCTTATAATACTAAAATGTAGTAGTTCCAGGAGTTCCAAAACTTTCAATTTAGCACAATCTCTTTCCGTTTACTCCTTATTGGGAGCAGGAAAGGCTTTATTTTGGAAACAATTATGTGGATTCAAATTTTAATGACCTGTTATTTTTTCAGAAATGCTGCTGCCACCCAATGCAAACGTGTATTATGCAGTAAACACCCAGTACAACCTTAACTTTATTTTACGCCCTAAGAAGTCTGAGGAGGGCGATACCCCAGGAAAGAATTCCAAAGGAAAATATAAATTATAATGGATGGCTTTGACCTATTCCCCGAATATATTCACTTGTTTTGCTGCAATAGTATGTTTCGAGCTGTGCGTGATGCAGGTTTTTATAATTTTTGTACTTATAATAATTTTTTTTGAGCTGTTTATGACAATTAATTTATGAAACAAATAACATCTGTGATAATAAGCACAAAATACTCCCACCATCACATTTTTTTTGTGTTTATATTTTTATTTATTTATATATTTTGAAACTTGTTTTTAAACAAACTAGGATGTAGTTTGTCCCATAAAATTCCTTCATCGTATGCTTATTTTAAAGCAATATTATTGGTTTAGAATCTGTAGTTATATGAAATTTATCAGAGTGTAGATAATGTTACTAATTAAGTGTGAACAAATGTAATTTATTTCTTACTGTATTTATGATAATAGTAGGACCAATTTCTGTTTGTGACCATTTTTTGTTTTTGTATAAACTGGTACACTTGTATGAATAGTAATTTTTACTGTATATGTATATGTAACCCCTATTGGTACTTAAATGTAGATATTACACCTTTTTAATATTTTTAAGAAATTATTTTTAATGTATTTTTCTATTAAAAAATATTAATTGTACTTCAATTCTTTTATTTCAGTAACCGCTTCCTTGTTCATTTGATTTTTGTTAATTCTCATTTGAAAATTTTGTTAATTTTCATTTGACAATTTGAAAATTATCTATTTAAAGGATGTTTTATTTTACTTGCTGTGAATAAAAATATTGAGGCTTTTTTTGCAAAAAATATGCAATAAAAGAAGAAAAAGAGTTTTAACTCGCAGCACTCAGGTTTCGTCATCTATTGTGCATGCTGTTAATAAGAGATACTGGAGCATAATCAACTAGATCACGATGGCTTTATCGACTCGGAGAAATTTCGATAAAGGATTTGTAATTGTTAATTTTGTTGCCATGACAAACCTATAGTGTGGCGACACCACTGTTACTTTTTAGAGACACAATTCTCACGTAAATACAATTTTTGACGTTTAAGTTTGACATCTCCACTTTACAGAAATTATCCATATTTCAAGAGCGTTTATCTAATTTGGTTTATATAAAATTGCATATCTTTTATCTGCTATCTTAAAATTTTAAAATATATTCCCAATACATAGAAATTCTATCTACGTTCTTTACATATCATACACGGTACCACTCGAAGGATTTTTTTGTAATTGTGGTGGTGTGATAGGGACTTTGGGGCCTACCAAGCTAAAATATTTTCAAGGTCATCGTAGTTCCGGTTATACCGGAAGTCGATACTAACTTTCTTATTTCAAATGGAACCCCCTGCATATTATTGCATTTTTGGAAAGAGCATCGATTTTTAAGTTCAGAACATATAGCACACTCCATACTTGGGATTGACCGTTTCCGAGATATTTTGATTTTTAAGCAAAAATTGACAGATGCAGACTGTCAGCAAAATTTAGTTTCCCGGAAACAGGTTTATTTTTTTTATGCAAATTGGACATTTTGTAGAGGAAGACCCAATTTATCGAATTTGACAGGAAAATTTTCCAGTTTTAACTCGCTCATGAAGACTCACTGCACAGGGTAATGGAACAGACTAAAAATAACATGGGTGTCCTGAGATGACAGAACTGCTGCCCCCCAGGTGTTTGTTGCATTCAGTTGTTCCGTAAGCGCAGTGACGGAAGATATGCATAGAATTCCCCTCATTGTGTGTGCATTCTGGTACACATAACAATTATTCTGTTGTGGTGCTTATTCAGATATACGTGACATGTTAAGGGTTTTGTGATAATCCAAATATTGCTTCTACCTAACAAACTAATTTTCCGACTTGCTTCAGCCCAAGGGCCCTTGCGGGGCTTGAATTGAGATTAAGTCAAATGAAATGACCTTGACTTGATTTCCAGGTGACCTTATAGGGCTAAGCTATCCCCGGAATTCAGGTTCAGCGACCTCAAAAGCATACATACTTACAGGTTAACATTCGTGAAAGGCCTTATCTTTACTTTGACCTTGAAATGATCTTGACTTGACCTAAATGTGACCTTGTAGGGCTAAGCTATCCCCAAATACAGTCCTCCCCCCCAAAAAAAAACATANAAGACCCAATTTATCGAATTTGACAGGAAAATTTTCCAGTTTTAACTCGCTCATGAAGACTCACTGCACAGGGTAATGGAACAGACTAAAAATAACATGGGTGTCCTGAGATGACAGAACTGCTGCCCCCCAGGTGTTTGTTGCATTCAGTTGTTCCGTAAGCGCAGTGACGGAAGATATGCATAGAATTCCCCTCATTGTGTGTGCATTCTGGTACACATAACAATTATTCTGTTGTGGTGCTTATTCAGATATACGTGACATGTTAAGGGTTTTGTGATAATCCAAATATTGCTTCTACCTAACAAACTAATTTTCCGACTTGCTTCAGCCCAAGGGCCCTTGCGGGGCTTGAATTGAGATTAAGTCAAATGAAATGACCTTGACTTGATTTCCAGGTGACCTTATAGGGCTAAGCTATCCCCGGAATTCAGGTTCAGCGACCTCAAAAGCATACATACTTACAGGTTAACATTCGTGAAAGGCCTTATCTTTACTTTGACCTTGAAATGATCTTGACTTGACCTAAATGTGACCTTGTAGGGCTAAGCTATCCCCAAATACAGTCCTCCCCCCCAAAAAAAAACATATACCTATGCACTGGTTGAAATTCAATACAAGCCTTTTGTTTAGTTTGATCTTGAAATGACCTTGAATTGATTTGAAGGTGACCTTTAGTGTTACGCTATCTCCAGATTCAGATTCTATACTGACTGGTCAAAATTCAATACAAGCTTTTCTTCAGTTTGACCTTGAAGTGACCTTTACCTGACCACCAGGTGACCTTAGATAGTTATAAGCTATCTTCCAAATTCAGGTTCAGTGATCCCAAAAGCATTGTATCTACTGGGCAAAATTTATTACATGCCTCAGTTTTTGAATCCATCAACTTGAAACTTTGTGAAGCTTACTCAGACTAGTGCCAAAATCACATACTTCCCCCATCTTTGTCTCTGAAACTATTCATAGGATCACTTTGGGCCCATGACAACTTTTGATCAGAAACTCAAAAACTATAACATACTGCAATTTCAGCAAAATCAATTGGGACCCATTTTGCATTGATTTTGTGTGGGGTTCTTTATTAAATGTTAAATGTATTGTGTGTGTTGAATTGGTATATATTTTTTCTCATCGGGACGGTATTAGATTCACAATTAATGATGATGATGATGGTTTCAGTTATCAAAAAAATCCTCTTGCAAGTCCAAAAGGACGCAGTTACCTTTTCTAGCTGTCTATCAATGTGGAGTACCCAGGTTAGTTTGTCATCCAAAGTAACTCCCAAAAACTTTGCCACTGGTAATCTCTGAATAGTTTCAATGAAGAGGCACCTTAGTAGTAGTAGATTGGGGCGGCCTCAGCCTGGCAACTAGGCAACCAGTGGACCCTTTTTCCCTACCCTGCCGTCCCATCACCTATTCCAGTGTTTGCCTCTGATTCACCTCTAACTTACCTGATGCCCTGATGAATGCTAGGATTTTGATCCATGGTAGGGCCTTTACCTCACCCACCCTTGCAACTCTTTGGTACCAATAACTTTATGCCTTAACCTCCTGAAGACTGCACAGTGTCCCAAAAAATAGATAAAAGTATTCTCATCATTTCCACAATTCAAACATAAAGGGCCTTCCTCAATTCCTATTAAGTTGAAATGCCTTCCAAGTCTGCAATGGCTTGTCAGAACCCCCCAGCAGTTGGTTTAGGTCTCTTCGACCACAATTCAGCGGACATCTCGCCTTAGATTTGTTAGGCCCATATATAAAGCTATGGGTCTGTGTACATTCTCTGTTCGTCCTTCAGTTTTGACCGCCCTGAGCACAGCGTGACAGTCAGAGCTGATAAAAATCTCCTCTACACAGTTCCTTACTTATTGCCAACATCAAAATAGCAAAAACTTCCGCCTGAAAGACTGTAGTATACATACCCAGTGAAAAACTTTTCTGGATACCACCGTCTTCCGGGTAGATACATTTTGATTGTTTTTACCTAAAATTTGAGCATGTTTAAATTTTGATAAATTCAATAAAAATCTTCTTGGACTTTATAACTGATAAGCATTAGTGGTATAAATTTTTTTTTCTGGAAAAATTTGAAAAATTTCTACTAGACTATATTGGCCTGTTTAATGTTGTTTCTAATACCTACTTATTTTACAAAGTTACATCGGATATGTAAGTGTAATAAAAAAAAAAGATATTTTATACAGGTCAGGGAAGGCCAGAAGTACGGATTAAAATTCATATCTTTTGATTGAGTTAATTTAATTTAAAATGCCGACATACGTTAACTGATTTTGATTTTTTCCTATCTTTCGGTTATATAATAATTATTTTTTCTTCAACTCCCTAACCCCCAGCTACCCCTACTTTTTTTTTCAAATGGAAACAAGGCATGAGGGGGCTCGCTGAAAAGCTTATAGAAAACCGAATCCAGCCATTCCAAATAAACAAGTTTTATTTTTTCAATAACAAGTTTTTTTTTCATTTAGAAATTGAAACAACTAGATAATTTAGAAAAATAAACTAAATGTCGCTAATGCCGAAAATGTCCTCCATTCACTATTTGGCATTCTCCAAGACGATAGTAAAAGCTGTCCACAGCATTCTGAATGACTTCAGCTGGTAAATTATGCATCTCCGCCCTAATCTTGTTCTTTAAATTCTCAATATTATCCGGTCTGTCCTGGTAGACTCTTTCTTTCAAATATCCCCAAAGAAAATAATCCAGGGGTGTTAAGTCGGGGGATCTTGGCGGCCATTCAACTGTACCCCGTCTACCAATCCAGCGATTTGGAAACATTTCATCTAAGTATCTTCGAACATCAATACCAAAATGTGGGGGAGCGCCATCTTGTTGGAACCAAATTCTTTCATTCGGTATATCTGGATCAATTTCATGAGGGAAAATCACAGCTAGAGCAGGTATCAGGTCAAATGTTAGGAAATCCAGGTAGCGTGCGGCAGTAAGATTTTCTTCAAAAAAGAATGGGCCCAAGATTCTGTTGTTGATGATACCTGCCCATACATTAACTTTTTGTGGATGCTGCGTATGCGATTCGCATGTCCAGTGTGGATTTTCCTGGGACCAAAAGCGATAGTTGTGCCTGTTAACCACTCCATTTAAATAAAACGTAGCTTCATCCGAAAAAAGTACGTCTCGTTGAAAACCATTATTGTCGTCACACCGTCTCATCATTTCCTCACAAAATTGTAATCGCCTATCATAATCGTCTTCCAAAAGCTCTTGGACAAGACATACCTTATAGGGGTGGTATTTCTCTTGTTTCAGAAACATTCGAATTGCAGTTCGAGAAGCATCGTGATTGCGGGCCAATGAAACAGTTGAAGTATGAGGATTTTCAACAAGTTCTAATGCAATGTCTAATTTCTTTTCTTCATTCAAAGCACGTGCCCGTCCAGTTTTGGGCAAAGTCTGTACTGTACCGTGTTCCTCAAATTTGTGAAATATTTTACTAACTGTCCCTTGCGAGATTTGGTTTTCGGGATATTTCGCATTAAATAAATCGCGCACTTCAGCCTGACTTCTTATTTTGTCTCCACATCCAAGCAATATCAAGATTTCGATGCGTTGCCTTTCCGACAATACCATTGCAATTCAGTAAATAACTTGATTTTGACACAATAGTAACGTTTCGAACTCCAATTTACAACTAAAGCGAAAAATTAACCAGAAAGCCTGGCAAGTAAGTGGTGCCAAAAAAACGCAACATAAAAAATATATCTTTTTTGCGTTAGCAGTGATAGGTACAGTTTCAAATTCTTTATTTTATTCTGTGCAAATTCATGGAGGATAACACTGAAGATAATTAAATTTTATTTCACTTGTTAAGTAGGTGTTTTATACAACCCTAAAAACCTTGCTATTGAAAAAATAAAACTTGTTTATTTGGTATGGCTGGATTCGGTTTTCTATAAGCTTTACAACTAGCCCCCTCATGCCTTATGTTTCCATTTGAAAAAAAAGTAGAGGTAACTGGGGGTTAGGGGGTTGAAGAAAAAATAATTATTATATTACCGAAATATGGGAAAAAATCAAAATCAGTTAACGTGTTTCGGCGTTTTAAAAAAATTAACTCATTCAAAAGATATGAATTTTATTCCGTACTTCTGGCCATCCCTGTATATGTCTTCATAAAACCAGACTCGCATTTCCCGAATAAGATTTACTAAGAAGGTATCCTCAAAAAAGTAATTGTTTGGTTGCAAGATAAGGAGTTCCACATTTTTTTATTTCCTGCAAATTGTTCGATTCCGCCGAATGCTAAAATTTTTTAAGAAAACAAAACTAAAAGACGTAATAAAGTCAACTAAGAAAAGAAAGTTATCACTCGCCTTTGTAATTATTAATCTATACCTCTCTTTTACTGCCAGTATATTTTGTACTTAATATTGTAATAACTGTAATAAAATACTTTATCACACAGCCGGGAAAATAAATACAGTTTATATACCTATTCGTCTGCATATAAGGATTTATTTAGATTATAGTATTAATAGTATTTGTGCGAAGGAACATAGAATATTTTCGAAAAAGTTGCCATAAATTCAGAAGCTGATAGATTATCAAAATATAAAACAATTATTTTCCTGTAGATCATAGGTCTATCGACTTTTGTTTTCGAGATACAAGGCGTCACAAACGATTTTTTAAATGAAATTTTAGCCATACTTACCAAGAAACAATGCATTGAAATTTTATTTACATAATAATAATACATAAAAAAGTACACATTGAAATCGATGCAAATGCAAATATAAGAAAAATGCAAATGACTTCCAAAGTCTTCTATTCAATTATTTATTACACAGGGTGTCACGAAATGATTGGATCATATTACAAAGGTAGTTTACTTCGATGATACAAACTGATTTTAATCAAGTTATACCTACCTTAGGCTAATTTTTCTCTCTTAAAGTTATCGGTAACAAATTTTTGTAGACCATTTTAATATGTACGTATTTAGTAATATAAGTTTTTAAAAAGCGAAATTGATTAAGATCCTTGTCTAAGTCGGCTTGCTTTGATCTAAGAATCTACACTTGAAGTATATCTCATTCGTTTTCGGTAACTTATACTCGTATAAAGCTGTTTTTCAGCGATTTTAATAAAAGTACATATTTTTTGTAAAATAATTATAATGTAAAAAACATGATCTCAAAAAAGTCGCCATAAAATTTAGTAGCCCCAAAAACCAACCTTTTTCAACTTTTTTTACATTACATTATAATATGCACAGTGAAAAATAACACAGTTTCTAAATTCAGGGTTATTTATGAATTAAATTATTTTGGCGTTGAATTTTGAGTGAACTGTGGATTTTAACAAAGAATTGAGTTTATCAACACAATTTTTACAAATAGTTGAGTGAACAATATTTAACGAATAGTGTTATTATTCTAATACAATGAGGGGCGGATTCTTATCTATTTAGTTGACTTTGAGTGAAAATTTACTCAATTTTTTTACGGTGTGTCCACAATTGCGGTCGATCGGTGGCCAAGAAGTTTGAAGTCAATATCGATGACTGCAATGCAAATACTGCATATCGGCTATATTCGTAGATGAGAATTAGGCACCTTCTCCGCGAATCCTGTAAGATGAAGGAACGTTGGTTTGGGTCAATGTGAGAGATCGATGCCGGTCGGCGTTTGATCATCTCCTAATTAATTAGGTTTTCCTCATTTCTACACTGACGGAGTTTACAAACTTAAATTCTTTCTTGCGTATATGTTTTCGTCTTCTGGACTAATCGACTAATTAGAAATAGGGATGGAAATATTACTATTATTATTATAATAATTAGTATTATTGTTATTATATTATCATTTTTGACGCACTATACCTTAAAAATATAAGATAAGTCATAGTCAATAAGAAGAAATATTCTTACTTCTTTAAGTCCTATCGCCCCTAGCTCTTGAATCTTTCCAAAGGAACCTCAATAATGGAAGTTGGAAGTCAATAAAAAAATAGTGGTTAGGGTACAAACAGATTGATTCACGCGATGACGCTAAAAAAGTGTTAATTACTTATTATATCACCCTACCTTAACGAAACGCTCTAGCTTAATAGTATTCCCTTGGAAAACTCTTTCCGTTTGTACAAGTGTGAAGTAAGTTTCATTTACCTACAACATATTTTGAATTGTCTCTTTTTTTAAATATGAATGGATTGTTTTTGATATTTATTGTTCAATTTTATACCTATATTGTTTTGTTGTATCTTGCAATCCCACGTATATGTGCTTTGGTGAAACACTAAAAAAAATTGTAGTGATTGCTAAAGAATAAAAAAAACTTTTGCTGTTAATTAACAAGTGCGCAAAAGATAATATTGATTTATAATGTTCGTGCATCCTGAATTTTTTCCTGTTGTTTCTTATAGTAGCTAGTAATAGTGCCCTGTAATTAGAGTTTAATTTATTTAACATCTACTGCAGTATTCATTATCTCGGAAAATCAATATCTCACCTATAGGTAAGGTTAATGAAGTCGCAAACAACATTAATCTTGTATGAACTGTCCCTTTCCTAAATTTTCCGTTCTCTTACCTAGGGGAATAAGTATTTATATAATTTGGAAAAAAGTGCATGATAGTAGTTTGATATTTTTTCATTAAATATTTTAAGATTGTTACCATTTTGTTAACGACACCTACACGCTAACACTATTTGTAGTAGGTATTTTTTTTGATATGCTGTTTACGGTAAATATGAGTACCTATTTTGAAATTTGTTTTGGTATTTCATTAGTAATCATATTCATCTTACCCAGAGATGTACCTGCTACAGAAGTACTTTTTCTATGTTTTATTATTGTTAAAATTAGTAATGCCGTATCAGCACGATGCTACATCACCTTAGTATACAGCGTGGTAAAAAAGTTCTGCATAAAATTCATATTTTCGTTAAACAATTTTTTTTTCGAAAAACGGTGAGACCCGTCGATTTTTATTTGATCCAGGGCACCTTGTTATGTGGAAAAATTTTTTTTTCGATAATCCACTTACGGCAGCGATGACATAATTTTTTTTTAAATGACAACGCATATTTTTTTCGTTCGAAATTGATGACAGTGATAATTATCTAAACAACGGTGTGAAAATTTCGATGTCTTACATAACAATTTTTTTTAGAAAAATGCACCTTAAGTTCTTGAATGCAATAATTTGCTGTTTACGGATCAAATGCCTTAGAAAAAAATTTATTCGGCAGAAAGCATTTCAGATAACTTAAGTTGCAACTGGTGTTATGTAATATTTGCGGAATTATTCATCAGATATTGTCAGGATCCTGATTAAACTGCAAAATTTAGAACCAAGTTCAACCGCACAAAATCCAAATAGTATGTAGCAAATTAAGGTCGACTTTTTGTCTTCGAGTTTGCCGATAAATTCCTAAAAAAAAAAGATCCAAAGAAATGTTTACTTGAAAGGAGTAGATTACCTGAAATATTGAAGACTAAAAATCAGTACCGATTTAACATTCTTTGGTGAAATCGTTTAATTCGAAATGGCAAAACTTAGTGAACGCGAAAGAATTGATATTTTGAGGATGATTGGTTTCGGCGATAAGTTACGAACCCATCAAGAAGCTTGCCAATTATTTAATGCAACGTACCCTGACAGACCACCAATTACGCAATCTACGGTTAGTAGGGTACTGGCAAGGTTTGAGGAAACTGGTAGTGTGAAAGATGCTCCTCGTGCGGGTCGTCCTAGAGTAGATGATGAAACTAGATTGAATATCCTGGTGGAGCTCCAGGACAACCCTCATTCTAGTACAAGGTCGATTGCATTGAACAATGATATTTCACATGTAACTGTGGTGAACTTTCTCAAAAAAGAGAAATTTCACCCCTATAAGGGTCACTTGATACATGCATTGACTGAGGACGACCCAGACCGCCGTCTCCACTTTTGTGAAGATTTAATGCATCGATGTAACGGAGACCCCGACTTCCTCAAGAACATAATTTTTTCTGACGAGGCTACTTTTTATCTTAATGGATCGGTGCATCGACATAACTGCCGGTATTGGTCTCAGGAAAACCCGCACTGGGTGCAAGAAGTAGATCATCAGCACCCCCGAAAGGTGAACGTTTGGGCGGGAATAATAGGGCGTCGTATTTTAGGCCCGTATTTTTTCGAGGAAAATTTAACTGCTGCTCGCTATTTGGATTTCCTGCGGTTCGATTTGGTCCCAAGCTTAGCAGAGTTATTCCCGAACAACGAGGATCCTGATATTCCTGAGGAAAGAATTTGGTTTCAGCAGGATGGTGCACCGCCCCATTATGGAGTGCAAGTACGGGAGTACTTGAATAACACGTTTACTGGCCGGTGGATCGGGCGACGCGGAACAATCGAGTGGCCTCCGCGTTCGCCTGATTTAACACCTCTAGACTTTTTTTTGTGGGGCTATTTGAAATCGCGTGTGTACACAAACAGACCAGGTGATTTGGAAGAACTTAAAAACCGTATTCGTTTTGAAATAAATCAAATCGACCCGGGAATGCTTGAACGAAGTGTAGACGGCGTTTACACACGCTTAGGACAATGCCAAATGGTACAGGGTGGGCAATTCGAACAATTTCGCTAGACTTACACAAACATTAGTGTAATTTTACTCGTTTGAAATGTAATTTTGTCAACTTTGTCCTTTTCGGAGCCATTAATAGTGTAAGTAGACAATTATCACTTATAAGAACTTAAGGTGCATTTTTCTAAAAAAAATTGTTATGTAAGACATCGAAATTTTCACACCGTTGTTTAGATAATTATCACTGTCATCAATTTCGAACGAAAAAAATATGCGTTGTCATTTAAAAAAAAATTATGTCATCGCTGCCGTAAGTGGATTATCGAAAACAAAATTTCTCCACATAACAAGGTGCCCTGGATCAAATAAAAATCGACGGGTCTCACCGTTTTTCGAAAAAAAATTGTTTAACAAAAATATGAATTTTATGCAGAACTTTTTTACCACGCTGTATATAATATGGAAAGAGCTATGAGCTATGACATATGTATATGCATAAGAACATATTTTTAAATTATAAAAAATGTATACTGTTGGAACATCGAAGCGGCATATTTTGATGTTATGTTGATGTTGTATTGCGTCGCGTCGTGAGAATACAGGCTAAGTTAACATCTTTTGTCCAATAGTAAAAGGGGTTACAAAATATATACCTATTATAAAAAAGACATTGAAAGAATCATTAGCGTACGTACTTTTACTTTCAGAAATATGTGGAGATTAATTTCCATAAACACATATCTGGTGGAAATATGAGATACTGGTTTTATATTAAAAATTGTCATATGAGATATTTGCGTGATGAAAGTTTGGGGTATAAGTATGTCAATTCATTTATCAGATATAAGCATCAAACCTAAAAATTACATATACATACACAAAAAAGATCTTACTTCCTAGACCTGAACTAGGACAATTTGGTATTTGCTATAGTTGAGTATTGAAAGAATACTACGATAAAATCTTATAAGGTTATTTATAAGGTTTACTGTCTACTAGCTATTTTTAGAAAATTAGCAAACAATTACTAATACCCAAACAAGTGGCCTGTTCCACGAATGAGACCCATGCCACCTTATGTATTTTGACCCCTCAAAAACTAAATATGCTGTCATCGCTTTCCGGTTTCTTTTATTTGCTAAAGAACACTCCTGATACCATCAAAGCAGTCAAAATCCTTCATTACCAGAAACCTAGTACTCTCTGAAGCCCCAAAATCACATTTAGTGGATGGAGCGCTGCAATCATGGTACACCTGAAATATCTGAGTGCAGTTGTAACTGAGTCGAGAAAATAGACTGTTATAAAACTACCTACAACTAAAGGTTTTAACTTTAGCAGCCAGTTATTTCTTTTCTTTTTATATTCCTCTCATACATATATCATTTTTTAACATCCAACAGTAACCTGCCACCATATTTTCATCATATCTATCTTTCCTACTATAAAATCTACCACCGTGAAAATATGATGGCACAATACTATTGAATGTTAAAAAGAAAAAAAAGAGACGTATGAAAGTAAAACAGAGAAAACGGAATCCTTTACTTTACATAGATTGTTCGAAGATGAAATAGAGTGATACAAAAGGAAGAGAAATAACTAAATACTACTATATTGATTTACTGCAGACCTTTTGGTATAGTTGTAACTGAATCGATTTTCTCGACTTGCTCACAAGATTCAGAGATGATTGCAGATAGGCTTTGTTGCTAGACCATATCGAAAGAGAAATGCAGTAAATGTAGAGTTGTATCAGATTTTGAAGCTTCGGAGTGTACGTGGTTTATGGTAGCTATCAAGAATTGTAGGTTTGTAACATTTATTTTGGCTTCGTATGTCCAAAATATGCTTGCGATATTGGTTGAGTGGAACGTATTGTGTGCAGTGTCTGTGGCTTAGGGATTGAAGTTCATGACCTATTAAATAAGCTCGCGTTAATCACTTGTTTGCTTCGTAGACTGGGTGGATCTCGCTGTTTCCGAGCTATAAATTGTGATTTAAGTTAGTGACTTGAATTCACCAATGTAGAAGTTTAACTGATTTTTAAAAAAAGTAGAAGCTGAAGGGATTCAAGTGTTAATTGTATTTTTGAATACCCAAAATACATATTGAGTCTCACAAATACAGTAAAAATAACATAGTGAAAAATCAAAGGTATAAGAGAAATTATTTTGGCACTGAATTTTAATGAACTTATCAATACAATTTTTAGTTGGAAAAACCAAAATATTTGAGAATAAAGACAGGTTGTGTAAAAATCGCTCCAATTGTTGTTAATATATACAATGTAAAAAAAATTCACTCAATTTCACTCAATTTTTCTCAATAATGTATCAATTTCTGTCCACACCCGATTTACTCTATTAATTTGAATGCAATTTAAATTTTATGTGTGAAACTATTGAAGCAAAAGTGAGTGAATTTTACTCAAATCCGAATTTCTGCTAACTATCAAGTGAGTGACTTATTTGTCTCGATTAAAGGAATTGGTTAACTGATCTAGCGAATAGATTGCCATAACCTATATTATACGTTACAGATACTTAAATAAGTATAGGTAACAATCTAACTATCCGTTTATTTAACCAAATATTAAAAGAGACTCAATATATTATTATTATTTTTAATTATTGTAATCAAACCACTGCATTTAAACACAATTGTTACCAAAATAACCGGATAAACGGAGCACTACATACCATTCACCACGCCACGAGATGACCTAATGGGGACAATGGGAATACACAAAGACAACGCACGACAACCATAGAATGGAGAATGGAGGAATGAGAACATTTACTCCGATTTGTTTACAGTGTATTACGCATTTCCCAGTAGGGGGATCACAAAGTTTTGGACTCTATTGTCAAACAAACTCGTTTACTTATTTGTAGGTAATCTAATTCTTGATTACTTTAGTTGCGGTTGTGGATTTGTTTTTTGGGTTTTATGCAGGGAGATACCCGTTAAATTTGGAATTTCAATTAACTCTTAGGTCTTAAGAATGGTTTTCTGGTATTTTTGCAGGTGTTATTTCAGTCTTTCGATACACACAATATGCAATACACTCTAGAAATAAGATGCATCGACTTCATTTCGTGGCTGTTTCTAGGAGAAACTTACCGAATGCCAAGTTTTGGATGATTTTTCAGTTTTAGAGGTAGCCTTTGGGAATTAAAAAAAAACTATTATAGGTGGCATAGGTTTCATCCATGGAACAGACCACTTATTTTTGTTCATGCGTAATTAATAATATATCTAATTTATATTTTCAATCATATGTAAAGAAATATTTATAACTTATATCTTTCATAAATATTTTGAGGTTACATTCCGCAGAGCAAGCCCTTTAAGTTTTCCTTTAATAGGACTTTTTGTAGTTGAGTTATATTTTGGTTTTGGAATTTGTCCAATTAAGGGTTCGACAGGATATCGATCCCTTCCCCTGGTTTAATACTGAATTTTAGGAAAAATATCCGCGTTCTTTTAAAACCGTTTGTGTCACCTTTTAGGTTCAACCCCTATATTGATTGTGACGTAGACCGAGAAGACGCAGGTCCAACATGGCGCTGGCTCAAAATTAACATTAGAGCCTCAGTATTCTGTACGACCCTCTGATAAAAACATGCGCGACGGCAAAACGTCCCCACGATCGACGTTCAAACGTAATTTGCTATTACATGACTTGTAACCATTTAAATTTTCAACAATCACCGGGATTAAGAAATTTCGCGAAATTTTTTACACAAAAAGCCCGTTGGTTCAATGGAGTTCGAAGCAATTTAATTTCCGACTGACTGAAATGTGGGTTTGGCTCATTGACTAACTGTTTGTTATGACCTATTATAACCAAGTAATATGCCTTTTGTGTAATGTATCTGCATTCAGTGGCTTTTTCTTGTGATATATTTTTTTCTACATAGGGTAATAAATTAATTGTCGATAGATAATTATTGAGGTATTTCTAGTCGTGCCCTTTGTTGTTGAATTTTCGCGTTTAGGTTCTCAACGGCTATGTGAATCATTTGTTTCTGTGAGCATCTGTGAACTGGACAATGGTTGCTTTTTACAGCGGAAATTTAAGGTTAAGATAACATGAGGATTTCCACACAAACTGTGAGTAAAAATCTTTCACGAATAGCCACACAGAACAATACACGCTTAGACGCATTTTAACACATGTTTTACAAAAAATTATGCGCAAATCGCTACAAGCTGTTATAAAGTAAGGTGTATAGATAAATATTTAAAAAGAATTGCTTTGAAAGTGATATTAACACAAATGTAAGTTTCGTCATTCTGGCTTTCAAAATGTTTTGAATGAAATATATACAGTGTGACCCACTACGAATCAGGACAGCCTTTTAAAATTTTTGTGACGCACGATTCGATTGAAATTATCTTTATATATAGCCTTCTAGATGTACTTGTTGAACCAATTACGATTCATTTGGCAATTCAGGGCCTGCTGCAATTTTTTTAATAGCAATTTTTGGGAAAATCACTTTAAAGGTTTTATTAAAAAATCTGGCTACGTAGCCTTAATTAGCATCACTTAAATTTCCTATATCTTCAATTTTAATAATTTACAAAGCGAAATAATTTTTTGTACATACTTGAAGTTTCAAATTAATGAAATCTGAGTTTCAATTTCAAAATCTAGGAGGCACTAGAAATGTCTAAATATGTAGTCAGTAAATTTTCTTAATTTTTCCGACTAACTGGTAAATATATCTCCATATAAATTATTTTCAAAATATTAGGTAGGATTTAAAGATTTCAAAATTTTGTATTCATTCTTCTGACAATTGTAATCAGTGTCAGAAATTGGGTAATAGATTATAGAGTTTGAATTTCAGTTTCAAAGTTCGGAAGTCACCAGAAATGTCTGAAGATAAAAAATTGGCCAATTTTCCTCGTTCTGTTGACTATGACTGGTGGACCCTGTAAAAAAAGTCACTCAAATTTACTTATTTTTACTCAATAATGTACCCGTATCAATTTCTGTCCACACTCGATTGAGTAAAATTTTCACTCTATTAGTACGAGTACAACTAAAATTTTATGAGTGAAACTATTGCAACAGAAGTGACTTAATTTATTATTACTTAAATACGAGTTTCTGCTAACTATCAATTAAGTGACTTTTGACTCTATTCTGAGTATGTAAAACCAATTAAGAGTTGACTCTCTAATATGATTTAAATTGAACTATTATTGAGTAATTTTGTAGTATTAAAATTTCCAAGAGAAGCGGCGCCCCAGATCCCCCCACGCCAGCTGTCGCTGCTCCCATTTCATTAATATCTGGAATGGTTTTGCACCACTTCATATTCTCTTTAAATTTTAATTTAAATTTCATTGTATTAAAATCATAAACTATAAAACTGCCACAGTGGTTTCTACTCTTTGTTTTAGAGGCAATATTTTAGATCACGATTAAAGGAATTGGCTAATTGATCGGACTAATAGATTGCCATCTTTATAACTATAACAATTTAACTATCCGTTTATTTAACAAAATGTTAATCAAGACTTGGTTTTTAATTATTGTAATCAAATCACTGCATTTAAATATAATTTTCACCTAAATAACCGGATTAACGGACACTTGTCCTGCACTACACGCCATACACCACGAAATGACCTAATGTGGACATGGGAATAAACAATGACAACGCACGACAACTATAGAATAGGGTGGGGTCACTTAGTAATGAGGATATTTACTCTGATTTAGCTACAAGTGTAGCAAATACGGGTTTATCTGCGGAATTTATTCAACGGGTATATTTGAGTGACAGTACTCAGTTTTAGTTCAAATAGTATCACAAATGAGTAAAATATTTTTACAGTGCAATATTTGTATGTTATTTGTCACTATTTTGAGTTTTTAAGTAGACTATTATTTGCACACTGTAAGCACCAGTACCTATCAGAAATTGGGTAATTTTTCATATTCGGGCCTCCCACATTTTTACACTCAAACAAAAATATAAAAAATAAAAATTTTAATTCTGTAGCTAAAATTAAATTGTAATTATAAAATATTTCCAAAAACTACATTTTAAGAAAGTGCAGGAGGCCATCTGGATCATCGTAATGAGTCAGCAAAAAATTTTAGGGAAGTGTTCTAGTTCTTATTGGGCTACATTGCTTGTAAACTACAAAACAATTCAGTCCTTTCCCATGAAAATGTATTTTATACTTAGGTTGAAGCTTGGAAATTTTCAATACGATACAAAATAAATAATTTCAGTAATACTATTTGGAAGAAGTTGACTAAAAACAATTTTTCATTAAAAAATATGTCTTGGTAATTTTCAATACAAAAAACTTACTCAACATATCATTCATTCAATTGTTAATCTTAATTTTTTTATTATCTTGGTATTTCAATTTTTAGGTCCCCAGAAAGTAAAAACAAGTAAACATTATTTTTTTTAAAACAACTTCCTTAAAATTGCAATGGTGACAATTTTTTAGTTTTGTTGTACCAAATCCTAGGATAATCTATTATATCATTCATTACATTTATTTCAATTATCGCATTTTACTTTTTATTCATTTGATTTTTTCTGAACTAATGTCGAATAAAGGGTAGTTTAGTACTTTTGCACGAACAATTTACTCCAAACCAAGTGGTGTAGAATAATGTCGCGCTATTAAATATCCTATTGTCTGAAGTTACCGAAGCATACTTTTAGTCTTTTCTCTGTTTATTTGAGTATTGTACCACCCGCAAAAAAGTATGTCAAATAAACGCTTGCACCAAATGGACGGGTCAAGGGTTATTTTTATGAAAATATATTGCCTACCCAAAAATCTCACACAGACTAGTTAACTAATTGAATTACGTGATCTAATGACCTGAATTTTTAATTTTTCAGGATACTTGACTGGTCCATTTGACGCAGGGGTTTATGGGAGAGATTTTTTATTTTTTACTGCAGGTGGCAAAATACTGTTCAAATTATAGTTGTCTATCTGTCTAAAAATTGTTTTATCTTCATTTGTTCTTTTGCTACTACAATTTGAACAGCCTGTACAGTTACAATTCAGGACAATATTTTTAACTAAATTTAATAAGAAACCTACGTAAAAGAGTATGATAAGATTATTTCCTGTTAAATCTATGTATATGAAATAAATAAGTTCCTACTAACGAAATATTATCATACTTTACTCAATGACACAAAAAATGTACTTAAGTAGAAACTACTATTCAACATGAGCGAACTACTATTGTTGACAAAAGTACTTGGCTATTTCAGCTTGACTCTAACACTTTTATTTATTTAAGAGCTTTTAATTTAAAAATAGTTTGACTTTGAAATCAACTTGCAGCGATAGATAGTCAAGTAATTATGGTAAAAAATTAAGTAGTAACATTTAAAAAAGCTTGATTTCTAGTCAATTAAAACTTCAAGGTAATTTATCGTAGCGATCGTTTAATCAAGATACATGAATACGAAAAAATTGTTAATTTATTGATTTATTTGAGTATATTACCATACATTTCTTATGTATCTTTCTAATTTAATTTAGGTAAAAAAAAAGATAAACTTCGCGTCACTGCAGAAAATGGCGAATGCGCTAGTATTAAAGACTAATATTAAAATTATTTTATTCTGTCAAATAATTGAAACAATACAGTTTGAACACCACGGTAATTACAAAAACCCAGTGGGAACTGAGACGTAAAAATATTTTTAAATTTATGACAATCCCGTTTGACAGAAAAACAGGCTGTTACGTTGTAAACGGATAAACGTCTTAAGAGTTATTTCCCTACAGGCGTACAATTTAGGAAATTTATCAATCGGTTAAGCTATCACGACACCGTGGGATATGGTTTCCTGAAGGGAACAGCAGGAGGGTTGGTTTTTATTGAGCTGTTAATCATTTATTGCAACTGGCAAGTAAAATTAGTACCTTCATTACATACTACCGCGAGCTGCTTTTTCTGCTTAGCTATAGCGTAACGTAAATATAATTTAATATTTTCCAAAAATTTGGCATACCTACATACCTATGTTCCTTTTTTGAAAATTTGTTGTTGTTAGGTGGATCACACCTAATCCTGTACAGCGCGTAAGTAAAATAAGAGACAAACAACAAATAAAGATCTGAAAATAAATATATAATGTGTTCGGAAATACTTCACTTTCCAGATACATAGTGTTAAACTGTGAAAAAAGAAGTCGAAAACGATTTCACTTAAATTTGGGAAGTGGATTTAATAATTTCTAATTGTTACAAATGCATAACAAAAGTTTTTTAGATACACACAGGGGCGTATTTGCAGGAAAAGGCATAGTCTTCATAACTATTTCAAATGTCTATTATAATCATTTTCGAAATAAATGATAGACCCACATCTAGATAATACAGAATAACATAGTCTTGTCCCTACGATTACAAAAAATCTGAACGATGAACAATTTTTTACTCTTCAAATTTGGTTTCAGCACATTAAAATCTAAAAGAAATGATGGTGTTGATCTAAATACCAAAAAAAATATTTCTTTTTTTTGTCATCCTGTGTAATTGTTGTTAGAAGTGTCACATTTTGAAAATAAAAATATAATTATTGAAGTAATAACGGTATCTACGACTGATTTTGAGATTAAATATTATTTACAAAATACATATTTGCATTATTTCTGGAAACTCTATAATTCAAAATGAAGCATTTCTTCAACACATGTCTATAGAAATATTTTTTGTTGATGTGTGACGTAAAATCCCTCATTAGGCTAGGTCAAAAATTATATTTACATCCTGAGTAAATGTCTTCTTAATCCATTAATATTTTTAAGTTTAGCATTAAGTAAAATCTACAAATAAGCGCGACCCAAATATACTAGTTGCTTTTTGATTTAGGGGAAAATGACATTATGAGTTTTATTTGGACCAAAATAAAAACGAAGCATCTTTGGACAAACATAGGGTTTTTGGCCAAACTCTAATAGCAGTAATTTATTTTAACTGCATTTAGAATTCAGTAGATATTGAAATGAAATTAACATGTAATCGTAACAATGATAATTTTGTCATTTATTTTTCTTTACGTAGTTAATGGTAGTAGTAGTTTATCATTTACATAAAATGTCCGTTATTGTCAATCTAACAAATGGTGTAACTGACTTCTCAATGACGAATTTCTTAATAAATCGACAGAAGACCCTTCTGCAGATTTTATAAAGTTTAGGTGCAAAGATGTTTAATATAAAAAAGTAAATTATTTTTAGTATAATTCCAAAATCTATTACCTACATTAGACATTTGTATTTATTTAATGAAAAACATTTTATTTTCAATATCGTTATACGTATTTCAAGATACCCACATGGCAAATAAAATAGTCCAATCTATATATTGTAATGTAAAATGAAGACAATTATCTCTTTAGCATTGATATATTGATAGAAATAAAACGTAATGTTAATACAAGATGTTAATTATTGCACTAACACTTCACAAAATTAGCAGGTATTTTCTACCTAAAAAAATCATTAACAACTCTAATACTGGGAATATAGTTAACATTTATAATATTAACAAATGTGGACCCTAATTTAAAAATATGCGAGTGGAAAATTAAAAATATAACCAGAATTAAGAAACAATTTTTTAAAAATATAAATTTTATATTGTCTAGATTTCATTTAAACATTTTATTTCGATATGAAAATCTAATATTAAAATTTGTCTATTATTTCTTATATTTTTAAAAAATTTTAAATTTGTCTTTTTAAATTATAACCACTTTATCTTTATAAAAAAAGATTCAATGATTTGATAAATATTTAGCAAGACAAAAATTATTAGAATTATTTTTTTTCCTAAAAATGTAAATAAACTTTTCCCAATGGTGGAATTTTTTTTCCGATTATATAATATTGTTTTAATAAAAGAGTTACCGTCCGGAAATAAGGTATATACAAAAATAAAAAAAATTAAATAAATCATTTGTTGAAGTCTATAAGTACCTAGAAGATGGTAAAATAAAATTATTAACTAGTTAGGTTGAGTTTTGATAGTAGTAACACTCAAAAAAATGGTAAATACTATATTTTTAAATCAAATTTAGAAATTTATTTCAATTATATACATTTTTTTTACTTGCCTGATATTTGTAAGAAGAGAATAAAAAGCAATATGTTTTGCAACGTTCGATATAACTGCATTTTATTACAAATCAAATTTTTCTCTCACTACAGACTTGCTCGAAGTTGCTTGTTATCTGTTAGGTTTATCAAATTCCTGACAAACTAAATCATCAAAACAAGTTAGTTAACTTAAATTACGAATTTACTTTAGACCATTTACCATGTCTCCTATCAGCCTGTAAACCTCTTCCTCCGCCATAAAAGTCTTTGATAATCATCAAGCACGATATAATTAAATTCAACTATTAATGTTAGTTGAGATCACGCAGGAATGTCCAAAGTTTTATCTATAAACTTGCCTCGACCTTTGCAGGAAACGGGCGAATATAGCACTTTGTTTTCCAGACAGGAGCATTTTTCTATGTAGATTTTCATCCAGATAACCTAAAAAAGGAGAAATTTATATCTTTTTTAATGGCTCACATTTCCCGAGTTAGATAAATTATTTCTAAAAAAATCTATTAAAGCCCCTTGGAAGAAGATATAATTCAGAAAACCACTTATAATTTGAGTTATTTTTCACTCTATCTTAGTCCAATATTTGAAAAGGCATTTACATATTTCTTTATTATTTATTCAGAAACTTTATATGTTCCTTGTTACAAAATTGGGGCCGTATAAAATCTTTTTCAATTAAAATACATATTTTTCCAAAGCACTTCCTTTTGTAATATCTGGTTAATAAAAAGATTTACCGATACTCTGTACAACACATTATCTACTTTGGCATTGTCAAATTTATGTAATTTTATGTCTTTTTATTTATGGAATTAAACTTTTTCCTGAATTACTTTAAAGAATTTTTAAATAAATTTGATACTTTCTGAAATACTTACACATGACATATTCACTATTGACTAATATACAATTTATATATTTTTAATTAAAATGCACTATTCTGAAATATAATTGACTAATTTTGAAATACGTATGACTAGCATGAAATGTAATTCTGTTTCTTGAAACAAAATTAAGAAATCTGGAATACAATTGAATAACTTTCCGGCCATGCAAATATAATAAAACGTTCCATAAGTGTTCTAGGTATACAAACAATTGTCCAGTGTGTTCGCGTGCGTTCCAGTTTTGTATAAAAATATAGAATATAGTAAATAAAGGAGATACCAAAATACCTTCGTGTGTTTAATCAACAGAAACGATATGTTTCGTGTCAGAGTATTGAGCCCATACTTCTTTCTTGGATCCACAATAAAAGTTTCAGATAGAACTGCACGATACGGAAAGGTGTGGTGTGCTTTCTTAATCTCACGCAACTTTAATTAATAAATTTTTCCAGATGCTATTGTTGGCTACAAGGTGAGTTATTGTTGTATATCGCTATAGCCTCACCTTTGTTTAATTTTGTTAGTGTAGTTATTTTGATTTTTATTTTAAAATGCAAGGGTATTTATTGCCTGTAATTATTTTATGTGCATTGTATAAATAATTTAAATTTAAGTTATAAGTTAAAAAAATAATGTTATTACTACTTAAAACTAGCATTGTATCTCGGGTATTTAAATATGTTCCTCTCTAAGCGTTCAAATACTTGTATTATCCAGGGTTTGTCATCTATAATTGACAATCTTTACTCAACAATTTTAATAACATACCTATGTATTACAAATTTTAAACATATTCAGACATTATTAATGAACTAATACTTTAGTCATAGTAAGATATGCTCACAGTATGAAAAGAGATTTAATATAACTGTTTTCGAAACTTTTACCTTAGAAACCTGTCGCTGTTGGCAGCAGTTCATTCTTGGAGACTGTAATTTTGCCTGTTGGTTAGCAACAAGTATTCCGCGTCGTTTCTACAGTCTATTTTTAAAAGCGTTACCTTATTTACCACCAGGGTACGTTCGCTAATAAGATAATATGATTATGATTTTGAGGTACCCACTTTTTTCATACAATTCTCAACAAACTTAGAAGTAAAAAAAAAAAGAAATCGAGAGTACATACACTTCTACCATTTAATAATAGTATAAATAATACTGATAGGTAGGTGGGTAACTTGTAGCATTTTTCGTTTTTCTTTATATATTTTTGTACAATGTGCAAAATTCGAATGAAAATATAAAAATAATTTTTGAAACATCTATTTTCGAAACAATAAACTTACTATATCACTTTCGAAACCAACATATATTTCAGTTCTGAATTTAAAGTACATAATAGTTCAAAATGTCTGCCAGCTTAATCCACACAAAATTGGGTGCGACGTACCCAAGAGTTTGAGCACGCGCGTAATATGGATAAAGGATTTCTCGTAATTGTATCAGCGGTCAGTTCTATGCGAGCAACAGCTTTTCGTTTACGTTAACTGGCGTTTTCCATCTTCCATAAAAATAAATCCAACTGTCAAGATCTGACCTGTCTGGCCACCTATGATGGAAAGTAATATCTAAGAACTATCGTACTTTATTCCCAAAAATGGACTGGAGTCTTATCTTGCATCAACCAAATGCTCTTGACGATGAGAGAGAAGCATGGGGATTATCAAAAGACCAACTTACCAGACTTGAGTCATTAATCCTATTTCTGGTAAATGTAGCCTTTTCATTCATCAGTTTATAACTAAAATGTTTCTGTTAAAGTTTTGATGCTCTCATGTTGCCGTAAAAACCACTTACAAAACTGAACTCTATTAAGATAGTCTTGTGACTATAAGGCTTGAACTCTTTGCAGGGTACAATTTTCCTGTAATACTGTCCAAAGATTTATTTAGTTCAGTTCAACTGGCATGCAATTTCTTATGTATTTGTAACCCGAGGGGTTATTTCTTTATTTAACCATCTACCGTTATAACCAGTATCATAACGATATTAGGTTGCAAAAGAATTATTAAGAAATGTTGTACATACAGAGACTGAATTCCAGACACTTACCGTACGTCGCTCATGGAGAATGTAATCCAGTGGTTGGTTGTATAAGGTGGCACTTAAGTTGGAAGAACAAGAAAACACCAAAACTTTCCAGGAAGGGTTTTAATAACAATAAAAACAAAACAAACAAAACAACGGTAACACAACAGACTCGAACAAACATTATTTATTCATTTACACGCGACAGCCGTACCGAGATTCAGGAAATGCGAGATCCATAGTAAAATTTGGAAAGACTTAATCCATTATTAAACTAACCCGGGACTCTAAAACTAAGTAGACTGCTCAATGTGGAACCCAAGGAGAAACTGCCTTTTTCGGAGAACTCTCCTGAATTCGACACCGCGCTTCGACACGCCCATTTCTTGGGTTCTGAAGTTTCGGTTTTTATCTTATTGGCGGGATCCCTGAATTTCGGGACGCTTTGGCATAACTATACCATGTTACTAGTCATCTAATTAACTGAATTTATAATTGTATGGATAATTTTGAGACTAAACTGAACTTATAAATAACCCTACACCTTCCTGTTGTAACTCCGTATAGCCACACGGGTCGGATTAGTCAATCTCATTTAATCTATTCTTATAGCTTGGAAATTTCGCCTAAAAACCAGCTATTTGATCTATTATTATTTTCCTCACAACATTCTAACAACTTCTTTAAATATCTTGGAATTGCTACGTCTTTTCGAATGCATTTCGCGCGTTATTAGAAATATCAATTTTTCCCTTCACCATGGGCTAAACGCTAACAGACCTAACACATGGCCCCGAAGGTCTAAGTGACTTGTTCAAAAACATTGCTAAATTTCATGAGGCCTCCTCCGAAGGACGGCTTTGTGGCGACGCTAAACCTTCTTGAAAGCCCTTAACTTTTCGATAATTATTGTTGACTGAAATATTTTGCTGTCCGAGTTGGCCCATCCGTTTCGAGAACTAACAAATAAACTACCACACGTCCCGGATTTTGTTACATATTTGTTGTTGGGCTTTCCGCATGTGTGTGATGTTCTCGTAAATCACCGGTATTTCGACACCTTTCCACAACTTGAAAAATTTATCGTGGTAAGAGGTGAACCCGTAAGGAAAAACGTTTCATTCTTAATTAATATTTATTACAGATCTTAATAATGTTTTCTTAAATACTGCAGTGAAGTGTAAAAAAGAACATAGTAATAATTTTACAAAATAAATTTAGCAAATAGATTAAGGTAAGTCTATTTTCATCTTTAGCTGCCCCAAAAATCTTTCTCTATCATTCTTTCTATATTCTTTCTATATCAGTCTTTCTATTTCATTGAAATGTCTTAAAAATATTGGAATTATCTTAAAAAAACATAAAATAAGATTTTTATAATCACGTAATTTTTAAGATTCAAAACAGTATTCAGGTAACTTGACGTAGATCAGTATACTTTCATCTAGGGAAACCCTTGAGATATACAGGGCGTTTGGAAAAGTTGGTACAAAATTTAAGGAGGTGAAAGTAGTCAGAAAGTAGCGTCAGAAAGTAGAGTAAAAAATATTAAAAAAAATTCCTATAAAGTCCTCCGGAGCACCGTTACCGAGATATGGCTCTCCAAAGAGGTCTTATCATTTGGATATTTTTTAAAATAACTTTCTTTCTTATTAAGATAATGGAATGAAAATGGTAGGTAATAATCATAAAATAAGGGTTTTAACCCATCATAATTTTCCTCAAAATTGGTTATAAATAAGGATAGTTTTCTAACTACCCTTAACAGAAATCTTTCAAATTTTTTTTTATTCATTTGAATTGTCAAGCAAATTATTATTTTTTAATGAATTAGACCTTTTTTTTAAAAATGTCTACTTTTTTTTCCAATTCTGCGTAGTTTAGTCAGAAACAATTATTTTTTTAAATTATGTATGGCTCAGAACAGTATCTTTTTTTTAACATTTTCACATAGTAGGCATCTTTCATGGTGATAGTTTCAATGTGATTCTAATTTTTTCTGGAAAAATTTTCTTTAAATACGAACAATACTCCGGTTAAAATATCCATTTTTAATTAAAAAATAATGCCGTATAAAATGCCGTGCTCTAAAATATAATTCTAGCCAACAACGCGAACAGTTAATTTATAATACTTTATAAAACCTAGAGCTTATTTTCATATTTAAAGCGGGACAGGATTTAACTCGTTAATATAATTATTGTGCAATGCGGCTTTTACCGTTGCCGCAAAATAGTTCAAACAAATACATACAGTGTTTGTTATCGCCTCACACGTGCGCAACTTGTTAGACGAGGATAATGTTTTATGTTAATTTCTTCCTGCCAGTCACAACACAATTTTTTACTTTCCGGATCACCTGCTGATTCCGTATGTAGCTACACGACATCGATGATTATGCGGATGAAATGTAAAACAGGAGGAAACCGACGTTTAGTAGGATATTGCGCCTGTTAACAGTAGCTCTGTAAAAATAGAAGCCATCGATCCGCGCATAAAACAGAAACTATGGCGTATATCGAAGAATGCATCGATCTTATAGTACTAGATACTGCATAGGCCCAATTTGTTTTGTTCAAGAGGGGTATCTTAAGGTCCTTTACTTCTGATTGGCTGCTTATTCGGGCATGCTCGACATTATTTGTTTACATCATAGAAAATATATTCTAATTAATGACTTATCTGTTCGTCTTGAGTTTTACTTACAAATTTTGTTGTGTATTATAAATGTTTTGAGTGTGTGAAGTGATTTTGTGACAGTTATTAATACCATATTATTATATACGTCCGGAAAGTCCTGCTTCATTTGTAGCAAATTTAGAAGAGGATCGGCCATATGGTTTCATACGTTAACTTTGTGAGCATACATGGGCGTAGATTCTTTTAGGTGTAACACACCTTTGGAATACTATTGAACATTAATATAATTTATTTACGATATTAAATGATCCGTTTAATGAGCACCCATTACAATTAATAAAGCTAATTTTAAAAAATTATTTCAAGGTTTAGAGTGCATCACGAGACATTTAAGTTAAAAGATAATGTACAAAACAGTCATAACTCAGAAGCTTACTGACTAAAACAATTTTATTTAAAAATCAATAAACAATTTTTTTATTGATATTGTCACAGTATTAATTGCAATTAGAATTATTCAATACTAAATGTAGGTACTAATATATTTACTTATTTTATTTTGTTAATACTTTTATAATATACAATAACTTACATATGTAGTTTATATCCTTTATTTTGTTATTTATTCATTACTTTCTTTTAATAGTAGTTCTTAACAATTAATAAAAGTTTTATCTTAATAGGTATATTTTATTTGACACTAATTTGCTTGAAAGCGAGATGTTGGAAGAGCAGTTTAACTTTACATTACCATCAAATTTCAAAACTAATACACATACACAAACTAATACACACATACAGGTTTTCAGGACCTTGTGGGGACGCCAGCTATAAACCGATTTCTGGGGACTTCGAACTTACGAATGGAACCCGATGCAAAATAGTTTATTGGTCACGTGTATCAATTCAGTTCGCCTTAACACTCCATAGAATTATCATAAAGCGAGAAAATAACTTGTGAGGACGTCCTCGTTATCGGGTTTGTGTGTCCGTGTGAAAAATTGCGGGGACAGTCCCCACAATCTTGCAGTGTCTATGTATTGTAGGGACCTTCACACACACCTTTTATTTACGCTGTTGCCAAATCTTCAAGTCCCCACTATTTAGCGGTCTCTACTACTTAGGGGTCCCCACAAGACGGGTGTGTAATACCCACAGTGTTTTTAATAATTTGATATTACGTTTTCGGCCTGTTACAGAAAATTAAATAACTTTTGTTAAATTGAATCTTTTAAATTTTTTTGTGCCCTCATTCTGTGAGACTTTGGTAGTCTCATATGTTAATTATTGCGACTTTGTTAATGAATATTGCTTATTATAGCAGGATCCACATTATACGGAACATCAACGTACCATCACGGACTAAGAGTTGACTCAAAAATATGTAAACTATTATGTGATTAGGTATATACTAGGTGTCTCAGTTGTATTGTTCCAATGGCATGTCTCTGTTATTTAACAAAATATAAATTTGAAATTTTGTGCATCTGAATTACACCTAAACCTCTTTAAATTGAGCCTAATATTAAAATTCTTTCACTTCCGATTTAACCAGAAACGACCGTAACTTTTTTATTTTGACACCCTGTAGATTTTTCTTAAAACTTGAATTATGCAGAGAATTTCCTTTCCTATGAAGTAGATATTACACTTGGTATTTAGACTTCAAAACAGAAGTGCAATTGCACTATAAATGTTTCCAAAATTATGAAAAGCATGTGCATTCTTTTGGATTTAAATTTCAAAATAGCAAAAATACACTTTTTATAATTTGCTTTTTGGAAAATCTGAAAAATGATTTGCAAATATTCTATTGAAAGTGAAATAATAATAATACATGAATTACAAAAAATATTACAGCTAATGTTATTGGATTGTACAGGGTGGTTCTTTATATTTTGAGAAAGCTCTACTGGCTAAACTAAAATTTTTAAAGTTTAATATTTAGAATTATGAATTCCGATGTTCAGTTCTTTTCTTTGATATGCTAAAATTAAACTTAAATATCGTCCCTACAACTTTAGTCGCTAGAGCATTGTAAAAATATAAAAAACCACCCTGTACAAAGGTTTGTACAATCACAATTTTGGAAAAATTTAAAATTCTATTATTACAAAGTCTAATACTTCATGGGAAAGGGCATTGTAGGATTCAAAATTTAAAAGATATATATAGGGTCATTTAAAATAAAAAAGTTACGGTCGTTTCCGGTTAAACCGGAAGTTAAACAATTTTAACCTTAGGTTCATTTTAAAGAAGTTTAGGTGTATATAAAATGCTCAAAATTTCAAATCTATATTTTGTTAAATAACGGAGATATGCCATTGGAACAATACAACAGAGATACCTGGTATATCTTCTAACATTTTGTAAAAACTATAGTCAACTTACCTATTTAGCTCTTATGACTGCCATATTGTATTTTTTTAAAACAAAAGTTAATGGATTAAAGAAAATTTAATCAGGAATATTTGCATTATTAATTTGCAACAAAAACTATACTATGTTCATGAACTCGATTTAAATTTTAGGGACTTGTGTAAGTCCATATAACCTGTCAGTCCCCACAAGTATAGCATCGACAGTGCTCATGTCCCCACAATAAGCGAAAAATTCACTAGTTTATGTATCTGTGTGATAAATTGCGGGGAGAGTCCTCACAATTCGATGGTGTTTATGTATTATGGGGACCTTCACTTACACCTTTAACAAACCCTCATCCTCTATATACAATTACTAAGGGGACATTTCAGAAAATGTTCTTTTTACAGAAAAGGAACGTCGTAGTTTATATTTGATAGGTTTTAAATTGTATGTACTTGTGCAAATCCACATAATCCTGCCAGTCCCCACAAGTATAGCATCAACAGTGCTCATGTCCCCACAATAGGCGGAAAACCTACGTCAATCTACGTGATAAATTGCGGGGACAGTCCTCACAAAACGGATGTGTGATATTCACAATGTGTAAAAAATAATTTAAAATGTTAATATTATATTTTCGGCCTATCAGATAAAAATAATTAGATATTTCGTAGCTGTTTTTGAGACATCAGGATCTGTGAAAATTTCAATTGATAATAATATCTTGTATTTTGTCTAGTTAATCATTAATTTAATTCGTAAGTTTGATTTATTTTCTAGATGATTAAGGCAAAATATTTTTTTACCATTAAAACCTAATTAACAGCCAAATAGTTATTGTTTAATTATTGGATCTACTGAAACCTTTTGTGTACTTTTTTTTTAAAATAGTTAAATATAATATGTAGGTAATACGCATTATTTCAATATTGTCTTTGCATTTAAAATTCAGGGATTGATTTATCCCAACAACGGGCCGTTATCAATTTTAAATATATTTCAATAATTTCTTGTTAAACCAATAGTTTTAGATAAACACCAAACAATATTCTTGTCTGATTTTAATTGTAAAAATAATATATTGTAAAGAATTAGGAGCTCTTTGAATTTATCAGCTATCAGCTAATTGTCACGTTCTGTATTTTAAATTGAAAAGATTATTATGTGAGATTTTGGTATTCTCCATGACTGTTATGTTATTAAGAGTGCCTATATATTGGATAAAAAAAATCAAAATTTTTGCTGGCGCTTAATTCATTATACCTACATAGTGGACTAAATTGGCTAAATATGGAAACTCGTCATCTGAATAACTATGTCTCTAAATTGAAATTCAAATTTATTCCAGTTGATTTATCTATTAGAATTAGAACTCGAAAAAAATTGTGAAAAATATAAATATGTGTATAATTATTACATGGGCATTGCTAGTAAAATTCTATAAGCAGTTTTGAACATATGTTAATTTTTATTAAAAAATGTACAAAGTGTAATATTTTATGTGAAAAATTTAAGAAAAATATACAGGATGTCATTTAAAATAAAAAGTTACGGTCGTTTTTTTTAATTTTAATATTAGGTTCATTTTAAAGAATTTTAGGTGTTTGTCAGATGCTCAAAATTTCAAATTTATATTTTATTAAATAACGGAGATATGCCATTTGAACAATACAACTGAGACACCTGGTATTATATCTTCTAACATTTTGCAAAAACTATAGTCAACTTAGTTATCTATTATGGCTGCCATATTGTATTTTTTTAAGACGAAAGTTAATGGATTAAAGAAAATTTAATCAGAAATACATATTTGCATTTTTTATTTGCACTGAAAATTAAACAGAGCTATTACAAATTATTAATAACAACAACAAAAACTAAAGTATGTTCATGAACTCCATTTAAATTTTGGGGACTTGTGTAAGTCCACATAATCCTGTCAGTCCTCACAAATATAGCATCGACAGTGCTCATTTTCCCACAATGAGCGGAAAATTCACTAGTTTATGTTTAGTGTGAGAAATTGCAGAGAGAGTCCTCATAATTTGAAGGTGTTTATGTATTGTGGGGACCTTCACTCACATCTCTGACAAACCCTCATAGTCTATATACAATTATTAAGGGGACATTTCAGAAAATGTTCCTTTTATGGAAAAGGTACGTTAGTTTATATTTAGAAGTTTTAAATAGTATGGACTTGTATAAGTCGATATAATCCCGTCAGTATAGCATCAACAGTGCTCATGTCCCCACAATGGGCAATTCACTGGTTTGTGTATCTGTGTGATAAATTGCGGAGCCAGTCCTCACAATTCGATGGTGTTTGTATTATGGGGACGTTCACACATACCTTTGACAAATCCCTCAGTCAATATACAATTATTAAGGGGACATTTACATTTATTTACATCAAGATATTTACTTTTCACATCACATTCTAGAGATCTTTGAACAACTGAAAATCGTTTTTCCTTAGGGATCTCGTCTTTCATTCTTTTCAGCTAATTTGATACTTTAATATATTTAAATATGTTTTTCAATAAATCTTATGGAAAAATTTCAATTCTTTGAATTTATACTTAATTGTGATTTGACAAGTCAAGTATTATATTCACTTTTCACTACTATTTTTTACTGTTTCACTTTTATTTATTGAAATCGACTCACATGTTTAAATGTGACTTCATTGTCATTAACTCTCTACATCTAGAAAATTAAGCATTTTATGGAAGTCTAACAAAAGTTGAGTTTGATAAAATATTAAGTAGTACAGAAGTTACGGGGAATAATTGTATTTTTATTTTAAAGTTCAACGCCCTGTATCCCAAAAAGAAGTAGTCTTAAGACACCCCTAGTAATATTGGTAGGTCTTTTTGAAACACCTTGTATATTGACTGATTGGCATAATACTTTATTAAATGTGGGTTAATGAAAATATAATAAAACTGCATTCTAATGAACTCATTTTTATTTATTTTGTTTATGTCAATTTATTTTTTTTATTTTACGTAATGATTTTATGTGATTATATACACAGTATTTTATTTCCCTCCAGGATCTTCTCTCCAATTCATCTGCATATTTTTGTTTGCACTTCTTACAGTCCGCCATATTAGGAACAATTTCTTTTTTTATATTCACATTGAAAAACTGTAATACTGCTTTCTTTTCTTCACTGCCCCATTTGGTTTTGGGTTTATTTTGTTTTTCTTTTTCTGAAAAGGCAACCTCGTATTACTAAACATACTTGCGTGTTACTTCATGTAATCGGTTACAACAGAAGATACACGTTGTTTTTGAAATAAATGCGTTTCTTGAAAGAGAACAAATAGTGTAAAAAAACTAACATACCATTACTTTAATAACCTACGATTTTACAACGTCAAGTTCTTGAAAAAATAATAATAATTTTAATAATTTTTAAATAGATCTAATCTCTCAAAATGGAAGAATTTTGTGCCCTATTTTTTGGTACTTTCTGTCTGTTTTAACTTTTTAGAACAATATTTACATCTACCTTTCTTTTTAATTGTTGGAGCGGGTAAGTTTATATTTGTCAAATGTTGTTCTTGGTCGTTTTCATTATCGGAGTCGCTACCGCTTACTTCTATATCTGGTAAATCTGGAAACGTCAATATTTAATAATATAATACCTATTTTCTTAAATAAATTATAATTAATTAGTGATTTTACTCAGATTGAAATGAAAATACATATAATTTGAAAGGTTTATTTATGTATATATGTATATATAGATATATAGAATCAGATCTTAAATAATAATCATATCCAAAGAATACATACCCCCAACATTTATATCTGCGATTGATTTTCCTTGATATATATTTACTTCCCCTTTGTCAACAGCTAAAAGAAGCCGACTTATTTTGGTAAGTTCAACGGCAGATTCATGCATTCTGTAAAATTCCCTATGAACTCTAATGTCATGTCCTAAATGACGAGCTAACCAATCATATTCTGTCTCGCTTAAATTAAAAACTTGGACAACGGTAGCAATATATTTTCTTAGTTTGGTTCCTGTTATCCACTCAGGTTTTTCTAATTCAACTTCCTTACATATTTTTCGAAGGCAGTCGTGCCCTCTAAAGAAATTAGTAGAGCCTGAACTTCTGGCAAACACGTAAATATTTTTTTTGTTAACTTCCGCTTCATCTCTAAGCTGAATTAATTTATCAATAGCTTTCTTCATTTGCTCTGTTAACAAAATAGGGACTTTAAAAATTGCTCTAGATTTACCAGGTACTTCAATAACAGTCATTTTGTCTGCCAGGCAAATTTCTAACGGACTTAAAGTTTTCTTCAACTCTTCAGTACACTGTTCCTTCCAATTTGGTCTAGTAGCATAGTGATTTAATGTCATTTTTGAAGCTTCTCCAGATCTTCTCTTATTCAGTAATATAATTCTACTTAAAGTCAGTGAAGCTAAACGATACCAATCGGTTTTTGCATCTAAAATGTTATTTAAGAGTGATTCAATTTGATTATCTATATATTGACTTAGTTTGATAATGTCTGCCGTCAGAGGCAATAACTGGGTTGTATTTAATTTCCTTTCCTTGAGAGTTCTTAAAGCTGCGGCTGATATTCGGTTCCTCCATTCAATTTCCATTAAACTAATAAAGCCCTGCATGTTTCTGTCTGTTTTTAAATCACCTTTTCTTAGTGAAATTCCTCTCAAAATAAAAGCACACTTTCGCAAACTGTGGCCAATTTTTAAAGCAAGAGAAGGAATTTCAAACTCCTCATTCATGATACAATTTTTTGCAGACTGGCAAACTGATCTGACTGACGCAATAACAGTATCAAAATTCCTAGGCTGTAATAGATCGGAAATAGTGTGTATTTCTGGACTAATTTCTCTAGCTCTTATAAGCAACCTACTCATTTGTCGCAATGTTTGTCTTAAGTATTCATGTTGTTGAGCACTATATTTTTCAAAAAGCATATTTCCAAATCTTAAAAGAATTTCATCGGTTTTGCAGATTGCTGAAATAGCATCTATTTTAAAAGATGCTAATATATGTCTTTTATATCCTTCTGATACAGAATGGAAATCCAAAAGCGCAATGCTGTCTCCTCTAATGTCTTTTTGAGTATTTTCCTTCTTCGTTGTACTTTTATCAGGACAACCATACTTTACATGATGCCACAGTTGCTTTAAAAGGAAAAAACCGAGGCATTTTGGACAAGGTCCATAATCAGTGTAAGACGATTTATGAGCAGGTCTTCGGCTTAATATCAAAGTTCCTTTTTTTGTAGCCAGTACTTCACAGTTATAAAAGTAATCTCCTATCCGTAGTAAGCATAGGAGCCCTTCCTTCCTCTCTTTTGATTTGGGCGCCATTGCTAATAATCGCACAACTTCAGTTTCGTTTGAATGAATATCAACCAAATGCCTTGTTAGTTTGGAAACTAATTTATTGCAAAAATAACAACAATGCCTTTTATTATATACTCTTTTACCCTGATCAGTTTTTAAAGTGGTCTGAACCTGTGGTGTATCAACTGAACTATGCGAGCTTTCAAATTCATGTGTTTTTAAGAGTGAATTGTTTGTAGAATATTCCAGTGATTCTATTTTTGTAGATGTTAAAACACTGTCGGAAAAAATGCTGGTTTCACTAGAAGGAAGATATTCTGAATGCAGTGGACTAATACTTTTTGAATGAGATAGAGGTAAAGAAGACTCGTTTAACTTAGTCGAAGAGTTGTCATTACTGATTCTATTTTCACAAACAAATTGCTCTTGTAAGCAATTGTTAAGTGCATTACATGATATTGAGTTTAATGTTTTATTTTCATGAGGAAGTATGGATGAACTTTCGTCTTCAGGCATAATCATTTCAATGGATGGTACAAGCTCGCATTCATGAAGCTTATTTGGATTCATCTTCAGAACATCATTAACATCAGCACATGAGATGTTACCTTCATTTCTTATAACTCTTATATCATGAATAACAATTTTTTCATTGAGAGACGGAAAACTGAGATTCAGTTGTTGTGTGTATTCACTTGAGTTATTGATACCATGAAGATATTTATTTAATTCTGAATCCGAAATAATTTCTTCCCTCAGATCTGACTGGCTGAGTTCTGTTATCACTTGTTGTGGTGAAAGATTTGCTGGGTCATTTATATTTTCCGTTCTTTCTTCCAAAGGTGGACAATATGCAGTAGACTCTGAACTATTATTAATTTTATTCAAATGATTGTTCTTGTTACTATTATTTTTTGTTATCCCTTGTTGTGGTGAATGATTTGCTGGGTCATTTATATTTTCCGCTATTTCTTTCATAGGTAGATAATCTGAAGTAGACTCTGGACTATTCTTAATTCTTTTCCATTGATTGTTTTTGTTACTATCATTTTCTGAAGGATTCACCTTTCTCTTCTCAGATGAGTTTTGTTTTATTATATCTAAAATTTTACTTTCCCCTTCCAATGAAAGACTGTATACAGATTTTGATTTTTTTTCCAGTTTTATAGTGGATAAAATCAGACATCTTCTAACACGATCCTCGTATCCGATTGTATAAAGGAGACTACTGTTGTCTTCAGTTCTTTCGAGCCACTTAATTTTGTATTTTCTGCTAGAATTTCGATCTGGTATATCTTCGAGACACTTTGCAATAAAATAAGGTTCTAAAAAAAATGTAGATTTATTAAATTTGAATTCTTAATTTGTTTAGTTTTTACATAGACATTTTATTTATGAGCATCTAATAATCCAAATTTTGTATATCTGCCCAGTTTTTTTAATTTGAATTAATATATTTTTTAATGTATTTTTGAAATAAAAAATATACTAGATTTCAAAAATATATTAATATATATATTTCGAAATAAATAAATCTGGACAGATTTCAAAGAAGACCATCAAAACATGTATATTATTAAAAAATCTGAAGCTAATGCAAATTTTGGATGTTAATAAACAAAAGATCTCTGACTTTTAGCTATAACAAGAAGGAAAAGTTTGGGATACATTTCATTTGCTGATATTGCCATTTTTCTTCATATTTCATCAAAACAACCTGTACTTGGTTATGGGAGAATAACAAGTTGAAAAGTAGACAAACTAAGAATTCAAATTTAATGAACCTACATTTTTTTAAAACCCTTTTTCTGTAGAACCGTATTTTATTGCACAGTATCTAGAAAATATACCAGATCATAATTTCTGTAGGAAATACAAAATTAAGTGGTTGGAATGAAATAAAGAGAAAAGCAGTCTCCTTTTTACAGTCAGTTACGAAAATCGCATTAGAATATGTTTGATTTTATGCATTATAAAAATGGAAAAAATAAAAAAACTTATAAAATAAATTTTTTTAAAAGGATAGTAAAAAATACAATCAGTGATTATCGAAATGAAAGTTGTGGTGGAATGTGTTGTTGATCAAAATACAATCAATTTAAAAAATGAAATAACTAAACATAACAACAGAGTGTCTTGCAGATTCTTTATCTATATGCTTGCGTTGAGAGAAATTAACGAAAATACAATTAGAAATATAAATTACCCAGCAAATTATTCTTCAAGTTTTTATCAAAACACAGTCAGTCAGAGCTAAGGGAAGAAATTGTTTCGGATACAGATTACTGAAATGGTTAAATCTAAAGACAAGAATTCATACATATTTCCTCATACGAAAATGAAACTTTAAACTTAGTATAACTTAATGTTTGTTTGTGAAAATGGGATTAGTAACGAAAACAATTAAATCGACTAAGTTAAACGAGTCTTCTTTATTTTCCGACAGTGTTATTACATCCACAAAAATAGAATCACTTGAATATTCTACACACAATCCGCTCTTCCGCTTTAGGAACTGATAAGGGTAGAAAAATTATAATAAAAAACGTTGTTATTTTTTAAATAAATTAGTTTCCAAACTAATAAAACATTTGATGGATGTTCATTCAAACGGAACCGAAGTTATGCGATTAGCAATGGAACCAAAAAGAAGAATATTTTTGTAACTTTGAATTACTGGCTACCAAAAAGGAAATTTGATATTAAGTGGAAGATCTGATCATAACTCGTCTTAAACTGATTATAGATCATGTCCAAAGTGCCTCGGTTTTTTCCCTTTCCCTAAAGGAACTATGGTCTCATAAAAGTAAAACGGAGAAGGAAAATACTTATGTTAGAATGATATAAAATACATATATTAGTATCTTTTAAAATAGATGCAATTTCAGAAATCTGCATAATTCAGAAATACACACAGTATCTTTTACAGCCTATTTTACTATAGTTGCGATCGGTCCAATCAGTTTGCCGGACTGCCTCAAATTTTCTAATGAATGAGGAAATTGAACTTCCTACTCTTGCTTTAAAAATTGGTACAAAAGGTTGCTCATATATGTAAAACAACATATAAGGTTAAAGAAAATTTTAAGTAGGTACATTAGAAATGACCGTTGTAGAAGTTCCTGGTAAATGTAGAAATGAAGAAAGTTATTGATAAATGAAGTTAATCCAGTTTAGGGATAAAACTCAATTAGTTAGAAAAAAATATTTAAGTGTTTGCTAGAGGTTCTATTAACTTCTTAAGACGGAATGACTTTCTTCGAAAAATATGAAATAAAGTTGAAGTGAGACGAATGTGATTAGGTGACATACACCAAATTATGAAAATATATTACGAGTACCTACTACGGCTGTCCAAATTTTTTATTCAAGCGAGATATGATTGGTTAGGTCTTCACCTGATTTTTATATAAGGTGTCGCAGGTATCACTGGCATCCTTGCAAGGGGTGATTGTAAAATCAAAATAAATGAGATTTACTCAAATATATACCTATATCTAAAAGTTCACCGTTTCCGAGATACAGGGTTTCAAATATTTCGAAATTTTCGTGATAAAACAACAATATTGTAGGTTGTAATGGAATATCTTTAGTCTAATTATTAAATATGTTTAAATATTCCCATTACCACTGGCGTAGAAACCCTGTGGTATTCTTGTTTTATTTACAAAAAAATAGTAGTACACCACTGTCTTACTTATAAAAAAACGTAAGATACTTTAAGTTTTGATTATTTTTAACAAAGTTTAAGTAATTATTCTATTAAAATATCTGTGCATTTCGTACTGTATATTGGTGTATTCATTTAGTGCAAATTTGGAATATTTGTATCAAAAGCTGAGGGAAATCTTAAAATCCACTCTACAATGACATAACAGTGCTAAAGTAATTTTTTAAAGCTATAATAATTGTTTAAAGAAAAATATTACTAAATGATAGTAAATGATATTCACAAACTACAAAATGCAGAGATATTTTAAATGGGCAAATTATATACTTTTTAAAGAAAATTTCAAAGAATAATTATTTTTTCAAAATAATCAAAACTTAAAAGTATTTTTCGTTTTTTTTTTAACATTAAGACAGTGGCGTACTATATTTATTGCAAATAAAAGACGAGTGGCACAGGGTTTATATGTCACTGGTGATAATGGGAATATTTAAACATATTGAATAATTAGACTAAATATATCCAATTACAACCTAGAATTATTGTTGTTTCATCACAAAGGGTTTCTAAATAAATAAAGAATATAATAAAAATTTCGAAATCTTTGACACCCTGTATCTCGGAAACGGTGAACTTTTAGATATAGGTATATTTGGGTAAATCACATTTATTTTGACTGTACAATCACCCCTTGCAAGGATGCCAGTAATACCTAGGACACCCTATACATGTATTCTTTGGAGTTTGGGTATGGTTAAAATCTGATTTTACCTATACATATATCAGAATTTTGCTTTCATTTCAATGCCAGTGGAATCACTAATTATAATTTATTTAAAGGGATATTGTTTTATTAAATATTGATATTTTTTTATTTGCCAGATATACATAGAAAGTATACCGAAAATAAAACTACCAAGTGCAAACATGAACTCACCCACCTTAGAAATTAAAAAGAACAGTAGATATAAATATTGTTCGAAGAAGTTCCGAGATTTTTTTCAGAAATATCTGAACATAATAATTAACAATAAACAAAATTCTTTAATTATTGTTATTTACATAAAAACATGGCTTTGAGATATTGCATAACCATAGGTTATTAAAATAGTGGATGGTTTAATAATAGTAATGTTGCATTTTCGGAAACAGTAAAACAAAATAAACCCAGAACCAAATGGAGTGGTACAGAAAGGAAAGCAGTACTTACTGCAGTTTTTCAATGTAATTATAAGAGGAAATTGTTCCTAATGTAATCGACTGTAAGAAGTGCAAAGAGAAATTTTCAGATCATTTGGAGAAAACACCCTGACAGTAAATATATAATCATATTTTCTTCTGGAATTACGATTTGTGATATATCATATATACAATAAAATACGGTTTTATAAAAATTATAAAAAATTTATTATTAAACTATTAAATTTGAATTCTAAATTTATTTACTTTTAATTTGTTGTTCTGCCATAACCAATTATACGTTGTTTTGAAGGAAGGACAAAAGTAGTAATACCAGTAAATGGGGACATGACCCAAATTTTATTTCCTTCTTGAATTGAAGTCATATACCTACGTTGTTTCGTTTATGAATATACAAACTTTGTATGTCCCAGTTTTTTATCATTGAATTATTATTAATCTACGTTTTGAATTGCCTTTTTGAAATCAATAACAATAATTATTGATTTCTTTACTATATTAAGTGCCTATCTAAAAGACCAATTATTTAAAATAATTATTATATAGTGTGAATAATTGTCAAACTTCGAGGCTAAACAGAACTTCGAAAATTAATGTCAGGTTGTCATATGTTTTTTTTTTATTTTAAGGCTTAATAAGGAAGATACAGGATGTTATAAAAAATATGGAACTTTTCATATAATAATTAGTGTCGACTATCTCTTTCAACAATCAGTGGCGAAGGTATGAGTAGTTAGTGTCCTTAATTTAGTAAAGAAATGAGCAACACCCTGAATAATATTAAATCCGATGATTTTTAATATTATAAATTATATTATTATATTATAAATATATTATTTATATTATAAATATAAAAAAATTACCTTTTCTAAAATAAGGGCACCAACTACCCATATATCCGCCTGATTGTTGAAAGTAACTGCTTAATACTAAAATAGTAGTACCTACTTGAAGTAGTTACATTATGTGCCAAATACCTATGGTTTAAATAACTCTACTACTTTGTCAACTATACAAAAAAGTCCATATATATTTTTAAAACACCCTGTATCTCTCTTACTAAGCCTCAAAATAAAAAACATTATATGACAAACAGACGTTACTTTTCGAAGTTCTGTTTAACCTCAAAGTTTGACTATTTAAAATTCTCTCACCCTGAATTATTTCAAAAATTAATAAATATACAGAGTGTTCCATTGAAAAAGTGAATAATCGAAATCTTGATGACGCCACAGTTAAAAAGTTAAGTTAAAATATGCAAAATTATAGTTCAAAATAAACCTGTACATTTTATATTTTATACAGGATGATTAAGGAACCGTGCACAGACCTTTAGGAAAATAAGTACACGAAAAAGTAAAACAAAAAATCTTAGTAGACATGGAGTCTCTGATGCCATCTTAATAAATACAGGGTACCACAGTTTTTCCTTAAAATCAAGTATTACTGACCTTCGATATTTCCAAAATGCCTCAAGATTCATATCTGCTATTTATCAGCTAATAACAATTACTAAACAAATTGAACATTATGGTTAGCTTCTTTACATTTAATAAGGTATTAAGGGAATCTATATGTAGGTATACTTATTGTATACTGTATAGACCGTTTCTGGACGATCGACAGTTGGATCAAATAAAGTTCTTGAAATTTACTCTTAAAAATTTGTATACAAATGTTATAAAACAGTCAATTTAATGTTAATATCTTCAATTATATTGAAATTCCTGTTCTGCCAGAAGTGCACCAACCTTGTTACTTTAAATGGAATACCCTGTTTATTATAATTTTTGAAAAGAACATAAAATTCCAGGTAAAAAAAAATTTGAAACATCCTATCCTATACCTACCTACATACTCCGACTTTTTGAAAGATTTGCTGTTGCAACAGAAAATTGGCAGTCGTAAACCTTAGTAAAAACCTTTATAACTTGTATATTATAATAGCAGATTTTCATTAGATGCATAAGCAGAACATAAGCAGTACAACCAATATTCTAAGTTTAAAATATATTCGACATTAATATTGAACATTAAGTTTTAGAAATTTCAAACCACGAAAAATTTAGTATTTCAAATCGGAGACGTCTTATTTTTTCAAGCAGGTGATGAAAACCCTTTTATATTAGAAACATGCTACATTTGATTCTATTACGATACCTATTAGAATAATAGTATACAAACAATTATATCCTACTTATAGTAATAATAAAATACAAGTATATGTACTTGTACATTCAAAATTAAATGTTAGTATCATTTTTTTATATAAGCAAACCCATCAAAATAAAAATGTTAAATATAAAAGCTGTAAGATTTTTTATGAACTTTAAAGAAATCGATTGTTGCAATATACAGAGTATTAAATAAAAGCGGTTCAAGCTAAATTTCTATTTTTCAAATCGAACACCCAGTAAATTTTTACATATTATGAAATATCTTGTCTTTATTTCAAAAATATATCTACATACATTCGTTCATGTTTCAAAAAAACTTGTGTGCAAGTTCCTCATGGGAAAATAATGGAGTTAGTTCATGTAACGTTTTTTTCTCAGATGCCGTGTTTTCGAGATACAGTGTGTTGAAATTGTTACTTGCCATATGGTTTTCCTTAATTATCATTAAATCAGCGAAAGATAAAAATGTAAAAATTTGTACACGAGTTTACAAAACCGTTTAGAAATGTAACAAATTTTCACTTAACATATTTTTTTTCGATTGTACCCCTCCAATTACCTGTATCGGCGACACTGCTTTTCAGAAAGAAACCGTTTGCGCATTATTCTTAACGCACAGTTGGTGTTTACTCGTGTACAAATTTTTAGATTTTTATCTTTCGCCGATTTAAAGATAATTAAGAAAAACCATTTGGTAAGTAATAACTTCAACACACTGTATCTCGAAAACAGAGCGTCTAAGAAAAAAATTTTACATTAACTACCCCCATTACTTCCCCATGAGGAGGCATTTTTTTTTTTGAAACATGAACGGGACACCCTGTATAATATGTTGATACTTGACTCGACCGATTTCGCTGTAGAGGGGTTGCGATTTTTAAAGATATTAAGCTTAAAAATCTCGATTGTAATAGCGATTTGAAATTTCATAGAATTTTTGTATAAAATCTATAAAAGCCGCTATTAAAAATTTTCATGCAGAGGTAAAAATTTCACTAATTTCATTAAGTATTGCTCATTGGGGCGGCGGGGTAGGCAAAAAGGGCCCACTTGTGGCCTAATTGCCAGGCTGAGGCCGCCCCTTTACTACTACTACTACTAAGTATTGCTCATGATTAAGCGACCCTGAAAATTTCAACTCAATCCGTTGAGCGGTTTTCAAACTACATATATACAGGATGAGTCATTAATAATGGTACACAGCTTAATGGCAGATTGTTAACGTCAAAATATAGCGATTGAGCCAAACATGCCTTAATCAATTGTTGCTCATTTTCGTTCTACAGGGTGTTAAAAGTTTAAATATATATTCTTTTTTTTATCTATATTATAAGTACGTATAGTAGTGACAGCTGTCAATTTATTATGTCCATGCCTACTACTTTGGAAAAAATAATTTTCTAATTTAATTGCCGTCGAATCTCAAAAACTTAAAATGTCTGTATCTCGAAAACAGTTGAGTTTATCGATTTGTAACAAGTATACCATTTTTAATTAGAATTGAACGTGGTTCAATAATTTCTAGTTAAAAATTTAAAATTGTAAAATATAAAAGTTAGACATATTTTTACATTGACAGGACAGTACAACTAGCACCCCCTAGACGTGACCCCAACACTATTTGCATATTCGTATTTGCCACCTCAAAAAACGTAAAACTACGTGCTAGTTGTACTGTCATGTCAATGTAAAAATCTGTCTAATCTTTTGTATTTTACAATTTTGAATTTTTTAACTACAAATTATTGAACTACATTTAATTCTAAATAAAAAAAGGTGTACTATTTACAAATCGATAAACTAAACCATTTTCGAGATATAGACGTTTTAAGTTTTTGAGAATCGGCCGAAATTAAATTAGAAAATTAGCAGGTCTTAAGATACCAAGCCTGAATTAAGAATTAAGACAAACATTACAGTAATTCGCCACGGTAGCGCAGTCGGTCGAGAGTGCGGTGGCAAGTATTTCTCGGCTAGGCTTCCTACTCTGGTCCGGGTTCGATCCCCGGTGTCGGCACTGGCAATGTCGATGGATAATGGGTGTTTGTCCGCGTTTTTTCAAGTGTAGCCCCCTTCCGCACAAGCCTTTGGCTTTTGGATTTGGGGGTTGTCTCATTTCTGTGGTGTGTTTTATGTTTAATTAAAGATTTTATTATGCACATCTTAACAAATTATTAACTTCCAGCAACTTCCATGCACTTTCTTAGCCTTTTATTAAGATATTCTCTTCTTTAAAAATTAACGACAAGGAAAAAACTACTTCTTAATCAAATTGAGTAGAAAACAATATGGTATTGTAGTGACAGCTGTCAATTTATTATGTCCATGCCTACTGTTTTGGAAAAAATAATTTTCTAATTTAATTGCCGTCGAATCTCAAAAACTTAAAATGTCTGTATCTCGAAAACAGTTGAGTTTATCGATTTGTAACAAGTATACCATTTTTAATTAGAATTGAACGTAGTTCAATAATTTCTAGTTAAAAATTCAAAATTGTAAAATATAAAAGTTAGACATATTTTTACATTGACAGGACAGTACAACTAGCGCCCCATAGACGTGACCCTAACACTATTTGCATATTCGTATTTGCCAGCTCAGAAAACGTAAAACTACAAATTTTCAAAACAATCGGTCCATACATACTTAAAATATAGATAAAAAAAAGAATATATATATTTCAACTTTAACACCCTGTAGAACGAAAATGAACAACAATTGATTAAGGCATGTTTGGCTCAATCACCATATTTTGACAACAATCTGCCATTAAGCTGTTTACCATTATTAATGACTCACCCTGTATATTATGATTTTTAAACTACTAATATTTGTCTGTCAGCCGGTCAGCCGGCTTGGCGCGCGGCGTAGAAGTTAGGCGCGCGTACGCTACTTGCCAGATGAGTTTCTGCATCTGCAGGCTATAGAATCGTTGCAGTACCTACCACATAGATGTTTTAGCGTTTGTATATATTAAATTTAAAAAATGGGAGCAAACTTCGTTAAAGCAGATTCTTCTAATTTGCCAGTAGTAGATTAGTAATAATTTTTAAATAAAAACCACGAGTTTATCAGTGCTGAGATGAGAGGAGTGAAAATGTAAAGCTCGGACGGTTGAAAAATTGATGGCAAATGGCGATTTTTACTCATTGACACTGTCACTGATATTTAATTCGACAGATGCATTAAATTGGTATATGCACCAATATTTATGTAGGTAATGAAAATCAGTAAAATACTTACCTTCATAACTTTTAATCGCCACAAAACTACCTTTTTTGAACGCCATCGTGCAGTGAACGACAACTCAAATGCATAGATGGAAATACACTAAATAGAAAAATAGAATTAACCTTGAATTTTTAAGAAATTCAGTTAGGTCCTCACAAGTACAATGACAATCACACCGTTCTAGATACTTTTCGGGGGGTCCTCACAAAACAGGTGTGTGATATTCATAATGTGTAAAAAAATAATTAAAAATGTTAATATTATGTTTTCGGCCTACCAGATAAAAATAATTAGATATTTTGCAGCTGTTTTTGAGACATAAGCATATATAGGCCAAGCAAATAAAATTTTTACTCGAAAAAATTCCTATCCGGGAGATTATTGTAAAATTGTCTAAAGGAACATAATACAAGATATCTTTCATCTCTTGATTCAAAAAATTTTATTAGCTAACTTTTCTATTTAAACAAATAAGTGAGGAAAACAGTTTTTTCACTTTGTAGGGAAAAGCATCAATTATAGTGAAAAGTGACTCACAGACGGCTTGTAGGGAGGAAAATTATCTACTAAATGAGACTTGTTAAATTAAAATCGATTAATAAACAAAAATGTTATTGCAAAAAAAACAAGAAAAGTGCCCATTTTTTAATTTGTTTATAAATATCGCTTTTAATGTTAAAATTTTATAAAACCTATGCCAAGTTGAGGGTTTTGTCATACTTTAAAAGTGTGCCAAATGTGGGCGCTGTAGATGCAATAGTTTTCGCACAATTCAATTTGTTTATAATGAAGGCTACAAAAGTTATGAACTTGAAGCCTTTGTACAGGCGTTAATTTTCAATCAAACATGATTCTGAAAGCGTCGTTGTAATCTTAAAGACGTAATTAAGCGACCTATTAAAAAATATCACCGTTTCTTTGACATTAACATTCCCAAATTGTGCATTAAAAAACCATGCGTTTTTCGCTTATAAACAATTTGAATAAAGTTGTTGCTATTTACCTCACCGAAAATAGATTCAATGAATAGCTGGCAAAAAATACATTTTTTTAAAAAAAAAAGCACCCTCTACGACCAACAGGAACCAAGATAAGATTTTTTTTTTAAATCGTAACGTGAATTGCATTGAAAAATGTGGAAAATTAACGACTCACGAGCCCTTTAAAGAGAAGGTCTTGCTAAGTAATATGTCCGGCGTGGTGGTGGGGGAAGCTCGTCCAAGCGAGTCGCGCGCGCGAGAAAGGTGAAATCCAGTTCAAATTGATGCGCGCTGTAAAAATTTGCAATATTCGGCTTCTATTCATAGTAGAAACTTCTTTTTTTTTTTAAACTGGAGTAGCTCGACAAAAAAATAACAATGGGCATATTTACGAATTCGTAGAATAACCCTGAACCCCATACAGAAAAAATGCTACTTTTATACTGATTTTTTTTAAACACAAAAATTGTTGTTAAACGAAATATTAATTAAAATTTCAATTTCGGAATTATTTTACTATTATTAAATAAATAAATGAAACTATGGCTCATTTAAAAAGTTTAATTTTTTTTACATATTAAGGCAAAGTAAATTTGTTTTTTCAATATTTTGTTTGCTATTTAATTACGATTTAAATGTAAAAATAAAGTAAAAATTCATAAATTATTTTCAAATTATTAATTCTCACAAAAATAGAAAAAATTTTAAATTTTAAATTGTTGATTAGTAAAAAGATTTTTGGTACTTGTTTATTTATTACACATACATACAGGATTTCTCAGAATGCTTGGTCCAAAATTTGTAGCGATTGTACAGGATAATTCACATAACATCCGAACCCCCTTATCTTTTTTACTTTTCTATTTAGGACAAAACGATAAAAAACAAAGTTTTAGTAAATATTCTTGTNATAATTTGGAGGAGGATTCATAATTGTATTGAAAATAATTTGTGAATTTTTACTTTAATTTTACATTTATATCATTATTAAATAACTAACAAAATATTGAAAAAATAAGTTTACTTTGGCTTAATATATAAAAAAATAAAATTAAATAATATAATTAAAGAATATTGTGTGAGAGTTTGGTATTCTCCATGACTATGTTATGTTATTATGTGTTCCCTACATTTTTGCTGGCGCTGGAAATTTAAATTTATTCCGGTTGACTCCCGGCTAGTAAAATTCGATAAGCAGTTTTGAACATTTGTTAATTTGTATTAAAAAATGTACCCATCTGTTTTTATTTAAATTTCAAGTATAGATGCTCAATTTGAATCCTATAGTAGGCATCTATCTGCCGGTTTCATAATCAAACTAACTAACTAGTATCAAAGTAAAAATTATAGAGCCCTGACTTTTAAAACTCATAGCTCTAAATATAGCCAACGAATTTCAATCGCACTAATATAGTCTATAAAAAATTTATTTCTATACTTTCCCATATAATTTCATAATTTTCCAACAACTCGTTAATTTTAAGTTTATGTTTGGCCCCTCATCAGTTTTGGAAATATGAGCTTTCAAAATCAGGGCTTTATACTTTTTACTTTGATTTGAATATTTAATTTGTATTTGTATTGTTCTAGTAACTTATGTATTTTAACCTTATGATTTTGTTAGTAAACCATTCTTTATTTGTTGAGGACGTTATTTTTTTATTATTTATCATTAACCACCATCAGCGTAACAACAAATTTTCACAAAAATTACTATCTGTCAAAACTAATTCTTCACAAACTTGTTTCCAAGGCAACTAAGCGCTTGCTTCCAAAGCATGCTATGTTTAATGTAGAAAATAAATTAAAATGATTTCGTATTCATCACATGCAAGCAATGTTATTTTAGCGTTTTTCTCGAAAACGGTTAGATTTATCGAAACAAATGAAGTATACCTTTTTTATGTCAAAAGGTTAGGAGAACGAAAATATTCAGTCAAAAGTCGCATAAAGTGTAGCACAAAAAAGTTGGAACCATTCAAATAAAAATAAAGGCTCGTATGTAGCGCCCTCTACAAAATGCGAAAAAACGGTGGGCAAATTTATAATCCTCATCCCGAAAAACCCCCATATACGAAATTTCGTCATAATATTATGAGCGTGGCAAAAGGTATTGCAAAAAAACTGCAAATAAAATTTAACTTTAACACCCTGTAACTCCGTTAATAATCAGTTTTGGAAAAAATGTTATAGAAAGAGGTAGCATTTATTTTCGGTCTAGAATTATCCCCTGAATTTTTTGATCATCATTTCCGGACACCCTGTATAATCTGCAAATCCAATTATATTATATATTATTAATTATGTAGTAAGTATAACTAAAATAAAACCTATACTTAATATAACAGATAACTTATTCTTATCATAGCACTCCGGCGTATTTGTATTTAAAATTGGTTTATCTAACTTTTTCTGCATCTCTTAATACCTACTGTTTTCTGAAAGCCAGTATTATACAATGAAACATCACGTTTATATGTATTTAAGAATATCATTGAGACCCCACAATAAGAAACTGCAACGTTACACACATACCATGCGCCAAGTAGATAAGTATCCCATAATTGTATTTTAAAACATAAATCTCAGCAAGTAGTATGTGGCAACGCCACATATTGTAGTTCACTAACTCCGCGCAGTGTTGATGAGGGCGCTGCTGTACAGATACTCAGAAGGCCACACACGGTCCACATAAATTGGGCAAAACTACCACACAAATTTTGCATGTAGCAAAATTATGATTGAGGGGACATTTTTAGAAGTTGTTATTTTTATATAAAAGGGACCTCGTAGATTACGTTTAGATAGGTTTTAAATTGTGGGGACTTGTGTAAGTCCACACAATCCTGTCAGTCCCCATAAGTATAGCACCATTAGTGCCCATGTCCCCACAATGGGCGGAAAACCTACGCACGCACACACACACACACACACATTTGGACATCGAGACTGCAAAAGATTTACTGTAGTAGACTTATAATGTGTACAATACAAAATTTTCGTAATCCCAAGTTTTTATCTGGAATTGTTATAGAGATATAATATATCTTATCCCTGTATAGCGAAATTGGTCGCGTCAAATATTATGTATTTTTGGAATCAGAATAACGAGGTCTTTCACACTATATAAAAAATATGGGTATTTGTAAAACATATATCTCGGCAAGTAGTATGTGGCAAAACACACACACACTCNGAAAGCCAATATTATAGGTACAATGAGACATTTCATATACCTATATGTATTTAAGAATATCATTGAGACCCCACAATAAGAAACTGCAACGTTACACACATACCATGCTCCAAGTAGATAAGTATCCCATAATCGTATTTTAAAACATAAATCTCGGCAAGTAGTATGTGGCAACGCCGCATATTGTAGTTCAATAACTCCGCGCAGTGTCGATGAGAGCGCTGCTGTACAGATACTCAGAAGTACACACATGGTCCACATAAATTGGGCAAGACTACCACACAAATTTTGCATGTAGCAAAATTATGATTGAGGGGACATTTTTAGAAGTTGTTATTTTTATATAAAAGGGACCTCGTAGATTACGTTTCGATAGGTTTTAAATTGTGGGGACTTGTGTAAGTCCACACAATCCTGTCAGTCCCCATAAGTATAGCATCATTAGTGCCAATGTCCCCACAATGGGCGGAAAACCTACGCACAGTTACTCACATCAGTCTCAGAAACCATCTGCTACAAAAAATGCTTTTTGAAAAACATATTAATAAAAGTAGGGTGAGATACAGTACATATTTTAACATAATATACGAGTATACTATGTAAACTTAGATGTTGATAAATTAGTCATCAGTAAATAACTATACTATAAAATAGTCAAATGAAGATTTAGTCATTCTGTAATTTTCCCCCATAATGAGAATTGTACACTATATTGTATAAGTCAAATGAAAAAATTACAATTTTTACAAAAACTGATTTTGCTACAGTTTCTATAACCCCATATCATTTGCAAAAAAATATATATTTTGCTAACCACAGCCTTTATTATGTCAAGATGTACTGCTTTATAATTAAGTTTGACTCAATTATTTCCGAAGATAAGACTTCTTGCATTTAATACTAAATTGTAATTAAAATTCCTAATGAACCAATCTAATGTACTACGCCACTGATGTATAGGAATAATGTCAAATCTTTGCTCCCCGCCTCATCCCGCAGAGCTCCAAGTCCACGACTTTGCGTATCAAAACAATCTCAATGCTGTTAGATAGCCTATGCCGTATCTAGTACTAGAAGATCGATGGAAGAATGAATGAACGTGAACTATAAAAATAAACTCCGGTGCTTTTATTACGTTGCCGGCCATATATTAGCTTGCACGTATGATAATTTTCTGGCAATTTGTTTTACATTAGTGTTGCTGGTTTGGAGGTGTATATATTTTTTAATGGGAAATAAAATTGTTTCTTCGATTACTAAATCCCCCTTTTGCATTCTAAGAAGCAAAAATTGTATGCATTAATAGCTGGCCATACACACACACGTGCCAATATTACTATAATAAAATAGTTGTGTTAAATTTCATTCATGTTTCCAAACCACGTCAAGAAGTCGTTCGTAGAGCTTCCAAAAATATAAAAAGCACTCCAACAGAACAGTTCATATCCGAGGACATAGAGCCTGTCACCCAAGTTACTCAAAGAGAGCTGGATGAGAATTAAGATTTATGCTCAAGATTGCCCTAAAGAAGACAGAAAAAAACACAGAAAAGTGTTAATCACAAAAAGTGCTTAAAAACAGAACAGCGCAAAAAGGTTCATTCCAAAACCTTAGTGAAAAGTGCTACCGAGAGGTGTCGACTAAGTTATAGGCAACTATAACAGAGATTGTTCTATTCTCTAAACACCAGGTTTCAAGTTCCAAAATTATGGTGAAAAAATACAAATGGAAAAACGCTGACAAGCGAGAGGCTCTCAACAACGTGTATTTCCTGAGTAAGGTACGTTACAGGATTCTGCATCAGTAACTTCATTTTCCGGGGCTTCGCTAGCGAGAATGGTAAATTGAGAAAACGTGATATTGAAAATTTGAACACGACAACGAGAAATACCAAATGATATGCGAAATACACACATACATTTACGTTTTTTCCTTTGGAATCGAAACGTCCCGTGCTAAATCTTCTAGAGACTTTTAGGTTGTGTATGAGAGAGTCAATTATATACAGGGTGTGGTGTGTATAATCCATAACAATTAAACTACAGTTTCCTAACGATATTTGTAATAGAAAAGTTTTACGAAAAAGTAATTTTTCGCTTAAACGCTATTGTTGCGTTTTTTTTTTCGCAAATTAAAGTTTTTCTCTCGAATGATCCTGTCTGTGTACTGTATGATGAGTTACGTGCTGTAGACCAGCCTCGTAAACAAATCGTCGTTGAAAAATAGAAAGATACTTCTCAATTTTTGGGGAATTTTTCAATGGAAAAGTACAAACTAAGAAAAATAGATATTTAAAAAAAACTGATATTTTCTTATTATAATAATTAATAGTAATTACTATCTTAAATGCATTGTTGTTACTGCAAGAGTTCGCAAAGAAATCTACATCCGTAAACGTCTTACTCTTACTTACCATTTCTAGAGAAAATGTTAAAATTGATCCCCATTAGCGCGGATACAGGCATGGCACCGACGTACCCAACTTTGGCGAATACTTTCCCAAATTCCAGGTATTCCCCTAATTGTGTCAGCAACTTCAAGTAGGTATACGGTTTCGCAATTCTTTCACCGTAGCAATTGGAGTATTGTAAACCAATGACTTCAAGTGACTCCAAAGATAAAAGTCCATTGGAGTTAGATCGAGTGACCGAGGTGGCCACGGCACAGGACCAAAGCGTCTAATCTATCGTTGAGGAAACATTTCATTCAAAAGTGTCATTACTTCTCGAGTACTGTGTGGAGGAGCCCCATATTGAAGATAAAACAGGCGTGCCCGAACTTGTAATGCCACATCGTCCAATAATTCAGGCAACCGGTTCTCCAAAAAGTCAGCATATGTTGGTCCATTTAGTTGTCCTTCAAAGAAATAGGGATCCACAAGTACATCGCCTATTATGCCAGCCCAAACATTTACCTAGAACCGATGTTGAAAATGAGTCTCCCTAATCACGAGTAAATATCGCCCATCTGTTACACGAACATAAGCAGGAAAGCCTACTTGATTGGCACATTGCCGTAAAAACCATATGCAAAAACGCATTCGTTGACATAATCCGGAGGTAAAATCTGTTGAACTGGTTGCAGATGATAGGGGTGCAACATCTGGCACCTTAAGATGCGATGTACGGTACGAGATGAGGTTCCTACTTGCTGTGCGAGTCGTCGAGTATTAATTGTGGAGTCTTCGTCAAGATTTTCCAACACTGCATCTTCAACATTAAGGTTCAATTGCTGACCACGTCCTTCTCCTCTGGGAATAACACTTCCCGTATCTCGCAGCCGCAGAACGCACTGTAGGATTGTATTTGCACATGGGGGTTGTGGCCATCGTTTCCGGTATAACCTATTTTCTTCGGCTACACCATACACTAACACCATATCGACACGTTCGGAAATAGTAAATGCATTGTTTTATCGGTTCATTGTAAAAATTAGACTGTCACTATCGTGGAGTTACAAAATAAAAACTTTTGTCTGGAATCTTTCACTTTTTAACACTGATGGGTCGACGGACGATGCTTAATATTTAATAATTAAGTGAATAATGAATTCAATACAAATACAAAATCAGTTGACTGCACAAATTTTTTGACAGTGTAACCTAACCTTCTTTTAGTATTACTAGTATTAGATTATACCGACTTAAATTATAAGGTTGCATCTCGGATCGCATAATAACATTTCCTAAGTTTTTAATAAATAACACAGGGTCGGCCTTCATTTTCGTTGAACAAATGAGCTTTAATTTACAAAAAAAAAACGCGAAGATAAAACTTTTTCGTAAATGAATTTTCTATTACATATATCATTAGGAAGAATTTTTATAGATTATACACGCCGCATCCTGTATGTGCGCCATTGTTCCAAATGGTCTAGGCTTACCAAATATGACCAGAAAAACAAACAAGAAAATCAACAAATATTTCTAACAGCGGCTTTACATCAACGAGATATTAATAATATCTTATTCAATGCCGTTATATGTATCGTCAAGAGAAGTAGGTATAGGTAAATGGTTTCTAAGCTATCTAGTTATATTGTGATTTTGTTGTTGTTAATACTATTATGTCTTGCAAAGTCAGCATATTGAACAAGCATTTTTTATTTCAGTTCTTTTTAATTGTAATAATGTGTCATAATGATTTCGTCGAAATACTAAATTATCCAATTTTACAAAGACTGCTTTGAATATGAAACATCCAATTATAACCTTAAATAAAGTTTTGACGGCTCAATTACATTTTCATTGACAACTTCAAAGTTTAGAGATCAATTTTGACATAAATACTAGCGAGATATGCTCAAATCATAGACCTTATAAACAACTGGACTCGCCCAACTGTCATTTTGCCTATATAAACGGCAATCGCTTAGACGTGTGCGAGAGAGATGGAGCTAGTAAGGGCTTAAGCTTCGTTTACAGAATTTTGATTGCAGCGCGCTACATTTAATTCAACCAATCAGCTAGCTATACTCGATTCCTTACCCCTTTTTTCTGTTGGACCGTATTCAAAGACTTTATAAAAATAATATAGAGACTAAAAACAAAAAAATTTTCATTTTTTCCAGTAGTGTACGTATGTAAAAGGATTTATTATATTACTGTCCTAATTAAAGTACAATATTTGAATTGTTTTAACTATAATATTCCAAATAGTTTTTATAATGCCTTATTTATGTATTTCTCCATTTATTTTCCTCATATCGTAAACTCGATCGGTTAAAATTACTGCAAGCTCTTCTGACGTAGTTGTTTCAAATATTTCATATTTTCTTGCTTTGCAGAACTGTATAAATTGAAACTATGTCGATGCTTTCTTCGTTCAACATATTATTTGAAGAGAATTTTTGCTGGAGCACATTATAAGCACATTTCAGTTAAAACTTTTTCTTTATATTCGGTTTGATGTTAAAAAATAATTTGAAGAGTAACACATTTAAAGCGGCAAAATTTTGACGTTAAAATGACATTTTATTTTGAGGATGGGGGAAATAATATAATCTAATAAGTTATCATCAGAGACAACTGTACTTGGTCGTTATTTTCAGAAAGATGCGAAAAGTATAAACATGTTGGTATCATCATAACTTCTTTCCTACCTATGAAATTTAATTTTTTCTCCACTTAAAACGTCTCTTTACGCAATTTATCGCAGAACACGATTACACCATATTTAGTTTTTACGAATCTTTCACATACACTAACTAAATCGCACAAAAATTCAAGAAATCAATCAATAATGTCAATACATGACATTTACTTCAAAGTTTGTTTACGTCATTTTGTAACGGTATACTCGTGTACCATCATTTGTTTTATCGGTATTTGCCTCAACTAGCTTCATCTGCCTTGCACACATCAGCTCGATAGACCTCTCTTTCTAAGGCCAGTCCATGGTTTACTAGGTCTATGGCTCAAATTAATTAATTAATTAGAAATAGGTACGGCTGGTTTTTTTTCACTTGAAAAATTTCTGTTTTAGTTTAACATTTTAAATAAAAAGTTAAATAATTCTGTTTTGACTAATAACTGGATATTTTATTTGCAAAACACTCTTTGTAAAAATGAGTAAATTGATATTTCGGCGGAAATAAAAAGCGAATAATTCATGACACCTCAACGTAATCAGAAAAATGAGTTAAATTCAAAAATGCGAATATGCACTATGACATCCATAGGAAAAATAAAGTTGAATTTAATTTTTCCGTGTTGACAGACGTAATGAGTAATGACTGATGTCATTTAAAAAAATGAAACGAAAATCACATATTCTCAGTTTGTGGTCGACCTAATTTGACTAACTTAACATTAGAGTGCGCATTATATGAACATTTCTATACTTTCAATGTTTGATGGAAGCGAATTTACTTGATGGCATACTTATTTGTAGCGTCTTTGATTCAAGTTAATAATAATTTTTCCGTGCATAAATGTAATTTAGATCAAGATATTATATTTTACGTGTACCAATGTTTGTAATAAATAAAATAAAAAAAACCTACGTTTTAGATTAATATGTATAGTGGTCTAGTACACATATAGAATTATCTAAAGTGAAACTTCCGTTCGCGAGTTGATTACCAAATAGTCTTAAAAACAAACTACCTAAGCTGGTTACAAGCTGCAGAGAAACACGATTTATCACGACCTTTAGTAGTTAGCTGATACATTGTGGCCACTAAAACATTGTGTGGGCTGTGCTGAAAGAGAGGATTTGGCTTACCTATTTCCTTGGAATAGAGGCGGTGTCTTAGAGGAATCATTACTAGACTTCCTGGTCGTTAATCAAGATTTAGGATCGCATTTTACAACTCGCCTCGTTTATAATATTAAATGAAAAAGGATTTACGCGAAAATTAATTCAATGGTGTAAACTGATAAGTTACTGGGAAAATTGTTGGAATTACCATGTTTTGAGAATATTAATAGTAAAAACATATTTTCAAAACTATATACTATACGATGTATTTTTTCATTTATAAAAGGATATTCTAGAGTTAGGATAGATGTATGAGTAATGTAACTTAAAGCTTACCGTTTTTCAAAATTGATAAGAAATTTTGACTCATTATACAGGGTGATTCAGTCATAATGTCATTAATTTTAACCACGTATTCGGAAGGCCTAATAAATACAGAAAATAGAACTTTTTTCGACTTTTTAAAAAATAAGCACATTACCCCTTAACTCCCGTTAACTCAGCGCCCGGAGTACAAAACGTTCGAACATTGAAGCGAAACAGCTAATTTCTCCTGTAGTCGTTAATTTCCAAAATTTCAAAATCAAAGTGCGGCGGATCCCAACTTTATTAAAGACTTTATGGGCGGACGAGTGAGTGTTTTTTTAGCCGTAATGTAATTTTAAATAGGTAGGTACCATACTACTCTTTGGAAAACAATAAGTCACACAATAAGGTATACGTACTACAAACTGAGTAATTAAGTGAACATAGTACTAAAATCTCATATTCAATTATAAAACGTACCTAGTGAAAACGTTAACAGTATTAAAAACAGTAAATTGTACCTATAACTTAACATTCGAAAACAATTATTATCCTTATATATTTGTTTTTATTAATAAATAAGTAAATAATACTTGTTAATATTTAAAATATAAAACATATCCAATTCAGTCATATGTCTACCCAAAAAGCTCTGTTTATTCGATGTAGTTCATTTCGGATTAAAAGCTAGGTTAATGACCGATAAACCTTTGTAGATAAGCGGTCAGGAACGGTACGAAAAGGGGTTTAAATAATGATTTGAAAATATTTTTTTTCAGCGTAAATATGCATTTAATTTTTTTTTTAATAGCGTATTCGTATTGTACTCATTTTTCCATATTTTCCCTTTAAATTAATAATATTATGACTGATCGTCCTATATATTGTACAAGTAAGAAGTATTCAATATTTATTATAAAAAAGTTACAAGTAATAAGGTTTAATAAAATACCCTGAACCGGGAATTATGAAATTATTCTTTATTACAATTTAATTATTAATATAGAACAGAAAAGAAAATCAGTTTAATGATAAGGTTTTTTAAAAAAAATCTCTCAAATGAGGGATTATAATTTACCTATTCACATTTATGTTTCTTTTGGTGCAGGTTACCTATTATTGTTATAAAGAGATTTGTTAATAATAAAGATGTACATTTTAAAAATACTTTATTATAAAAATTATATAAAATTTACATTAAAAATTTCAACAAAGATTTTACAATGGTTATAATATTTATGACAAATAAATTCTTCAAAATATAACACTAGGTAATAACCCTTTTCCAAATTAATTTGCGGTGCTTGAGATCTATGTTTACAAATTACAAAAAATACCATTGGTATTTCCATAAACATTTTTATATTCGCATTTAGTTCAAATTAGTGTAATTAAAAATATTGCATCAAAATACACTTAGTTTGTGATAAGACTTTGTATCACTCAGGGTCGTGACATCATAATATTTAGTAATTAAACACGAATATATGATAAAATTCCTAATGTATGAGGAAAAGGGGTATCCCAGGAAATATATTTACTTTAACAAAAGGACCATTGTGATTTGGGGACTATAAAACTATAGTGGACTATAATAACTCACATTGGTTTCAAGTTCGTCAGACAAATTGGAACAATGAATATATCCCTTATAATTGTACTTGTTTTGTCGCTTCTGGTTCTTAGTGCCTACAGTGCACCGGCTGCTTTTGAAGAAGGACTTTTGGAAGAACAAGATACATATGCTTTTGAAGAAGGGCTTTTGGAAGAACAAGATACAGGTATATTTAATATTACTTTAAATTATTAATGTTTCAAAATTACCCTCTCGGGATCCATCAGAGATGAGAAATCATTAAATTAGGGTAAAATTACATAATTTGGTGAGTAGTTTATTTTAATTTGGGAGATTGTTTGAAAAAATTTAAAAAATTTTGCATTGTCTTTTGATTTTAAATTTATACGAAATTTAAAAATAACATTTTTAAGGCCACTGTCGTTTTTTCATTTTCTTACAAGATCATACCGGTGTGAAAGCAGCAGCCAAAAATAGCAATTAGCTTGATTATGTCCGAACACAACGATGGACTTCCAAAATTTACAGTATTTATTACAAAACATGAAGATTTCATAAAAATGAAATAAAACTTAAACGTCAGTAGTTAGTGTAAAAGCTAAAATGTGATAGAGAGAAATGGAGAGAAGAGGAGTAAAATACACAATTGAAAATACCATGTTGTGCACTATTCCTAAACGATTTAATCGAGAAAAAATAGATAGTTGGAGATACACAACCACCCTCAATCGATAATACCTCATGATTTCACATTCGCTCTTTTTTTGTTTGAAAAAACTGTCCTATTTTATCTTCATCTTATGTTTTGTAATGCTCCAGTAAATTTGGAATATCCATGAATGTATTTGGGCATAATTGAGCGAATTAGCTGGTATTTTTGACTGCTATTTTCGCACCGATCACTATTGTTGGTATTTATAATTATATATTTAAAAAATTGAATACAATAAAAAAATCCACCAATAAAATGTTAAGTAAACTCTGAGTCAAATAAAGAAACAAAAATGGCTTCGAGAATATGTCTTCTAATGTCATGTAGTAAATGTCATGTTGAAAAAGAATCTAAAATTAATGATGATATTTCGATTATTAAGTAATGTCTTTGTCTCTGTTGAAATCCAAGGTAATAATGTCATAATGAACAATTTTAAAGAGCTTTTATTAAAATTGAAACATTTAAAAAAAAATTAAAAATGTTTACGCATTATTTCATTTTCAGGACTGACAAGAGTAAAACGAGGCTGCCGCAGAATATGTATACTTCAATGTCTTGTTAGTAAGAAAGGCGTAGCAATTTGCAAAAGAACTTGTGTTTGCCGATAATTAATTTTCAATAGTGTATTATTTATTTGTTGTTATGTTGCTTTAATAGTTTTTAATTATATTATCTAAATGAATAGCAATTTCTATTTATTTTAATTTAAAATGTTTAACAGTTCTATTTTCCGACTAACTCGATACAATAAGGTAAGGATGACAGCAACAATGCTACAAAAAATAATAATAATAAAAATTCTATCATTCAGTCAATCGTTGCGTTTATCTGTAAACAAAATATCATTAAAAAGATGATTATTATTAGTTGGGATATCATGGTATGGGGATCGTTTTTTACCTGGATAATTAATTAGACCTTCTGATTTTCATTATTTATTATTTAAATGTATTTTATCATGTATATATTTTCAACGTGAGTTATTCCAATTCAAAATAAAGAAATAATGTGATATTAGGTTTCCACTGATGATATATTTTTGGTGATATTTGCGTAGCCAATTGTTCCCTTATCTAGTAATTTGTGGTTTGATGCACACTCAAGTTAGTTACTTATTTATACACATATCTGAATACCAGAATTGAATGAGATGAGGGCACCCTAAGTTGAGTGAAACATAAGTTTGATATGAGTGAAAGGATAGTATAGATTTAGGGAAGTCTCTGAATTTGGCCCTAAAATAAATATCCAATGTTTTTAGAACTTTATTATAGGCATTATTTTGAAACTGTGTATGTATAAAATTAAATCACCCTGTATGCATTAATTTTGATTTGAAAGGAGCGAGTCCATTCGAATTGAATTTACCAGATTTACTAGTAAAATTATTTGCGATAAAAATATGCTTTTCGTAAGTACAAGGGAAAGCCGACACGAAAAATAAAACATAATTTTATGTCGAACAGTTGCAATATAAATTTCATTTTATGAGTTAATAAAATGAAACTTCAGAACGTTGATATAAACCGACACAAAGCGCTTAACGTCTGCAACTTATTAATTTTTTGAAATGATTTCCCCTTTAAATTAAATTTGCATAGGTACTTAAAAATTCGGAAACCTAGATTTGTAATGAAATGAAAAATTATGTTTAATATAAAACTGTATATTTTATATAAACATAGAATACTGTGTACCTTTTAAGTGTGTCCTAAATTTTAAAAGCCAAATTGTGTCTGGTAAAACTCAAAATAAATACATAATATAACAAAATAAGAAAAATTAAAAACTTCTAAAACATATGTATAAGATCAGAAAAAGTATGCGAGCCATGTAAGTCAGGGCAAAATGTTCACAAAGGTTGTGGACCAAATTCCATGTTAACAAATTATGTAATTGTTGAATCGTCACTTTTTTCTTATGTCTTGGAACTCAAAATGAATAAACATGTCAAATTTGTTTCTTGAATTTGTATTTGCTGAACATATGTGGTTATAGCATAAAAATTATTCGTACAATTTCATATTTGACATATAACTAATTACAACAAACAAAACAAACAGGTTTTGTTTGTAGGCTTTCGTGGCTGTCGTTAATGGTTGAATGGTTGAAGAAGAGGAATATCAACACAGTATTCAGCATTGTAAAGAAGGTGGCGACAGCGTTTCCAAAGACCTGCAACAACGACTAGCTCCAGGGCCCCGGTGTGTACAGTATTCCTTGCTCTTGCGGAAAGGCCTACATAGGACAAACAGGAAGGCACATCAACACGAGGTTAAGGGAACACAAAAGTCACCTCAAAAATAACAACTGGAAAAAATCGGCAGTAGCAGAACATAGGGCGGACACGGGACACACGGTGGATCTGAGTGAAGCCAACAAAATGGTGGGAGAGAGAAGATTTTGGCCCCGACTATACAAAGAAGCATTAGAAATTTACAAAAATTTGTATATGCCAGGTGTATGGGAGCGAGTCATCCGTGAAAGCAACCTACTGGAACGTCAACAACGCATACGAGGTCACCTACCAGAACGTCATGGATCAGTGACCACATCAAATATAAATAGTGACAAGAGTAACTTCTGAAGAAGAGAGTAATATGTCTCTCGAAACGTCAAGAGTTGTAAATCGATGACGTGGCAACCACAAAACAAACAGTATTCGTCACTGGGAATGTATGAAAGATTGCATGTTCTGCAGGGGTATATTTTACCGAATAGTACTCGTAATGCTGAAAAAAAGTAATTCCACAAATTTTAGCCCCCCATTGCTATTGAATTTGGTCCAAAATCTTTGAGAGCAATTCAAACACATTTACCCGCTAAAATTGTACCGTTTAGAACAAAAAACGTCTTATCCAATTTTTGTTTCAAGTAAAAAAAATAAATTTTTAAGTTCTTATCATAACAAGGAAGATGTTTTATCATTCTGGTTCCTAATTATCGTTTTGTATTATAAAGGTAGAATATGACATACCCGTGTTTTTCATTTGTCTATCCTTAAACGTTTCTAAATTATTTTCAATAACCAGAGCGATAATCATTTCCAAAATCAATGTTTATAGTTTATAGGAACCCTTTTGCTATGTCGAGGGGTTCTATCACTTAACCTACGTAATTTGGGACACTGTGTGTATTCCATAGAGTCGATAGTCAGTAATGTAGATAAAAAACTTTTCACATTTTTTCTCCCTCACATTTTGAATAATTCGAATTTATCAGCAAAAACAAATAATTCAACCACAGGATTTAGATACAAATATATATCTATATAAATCTGTCTAAAGAAGACCTTGCCTTATACTTACAATCAATACAGAATAACTACTCCCATTATATAAAGTCTGTGCAGACATTTCGTCGGGGATTCTATCGAATCGATTCTGATACATATAAACTTTGTAAGCAAATATAAAAAACCCACTAAATTGTACTCTTGGGAAGAACACTCGTGTCATGGACAGGCCATGAATTTTTTGCGGAAATATTTGACCTATAAAAGCCAGCCACATATATTTCATTGGCGTGGTCTATTGTATTCAGTATATCCGTTATCTGGCCTCATTTTTGTTCGATATGTCAGGAACGTACACCCATTCTTATATTTTTCCAGTGTATTGATCGATGATCTTTTAAAAATAAACTGCATTGAATGATATTTTTAGAACGGTTTAAAGTACTTGTACCTAAAGTATTTTTTACTGACACTGATACAGGCACAATTCATTATTATTTTTTTTTATAAATTTCCCAACAAATACTAGCTATGACTACAAACAACAATAACCAATTAACTAAATGATTTTGTAATGTTTATAAATGTTTAATTGTATACATTAGCTATTTGAAAAGAAGATTGTTTGAAATGTTGGGAATTGCGCCACTTTTTGTTATGGTATTAATCAAATTAGTTCGCCGTATATTTTCTGTGCATCATGCTACTGATACAGCATATACAAATAAAACTTAGCACTTTGATCTTGTTCAGTCGTTGTCCTTGTCCTTGGATGGTGAGACGCTGAACAGGGTTGTAATAAGAATTTTTTATTTGTACAGCAAAGCGAATTAAAATAGATATTAATCATGATCAATATATAATTTGTTATGTTAAAAATTATAGAAAAGGTAATAAATTACTTGTACTGCGTTTATAATGAAATTCTCAATTAAAATATTCTAAATCTCTAAAATATTAAAAAATATGTAGTATATTGAGAAAATTTTCGAAATGACTAATACTTGCAACTGGATTTTATATTTGTAATACAAGCTTTCATTTTTTTATGTTTTTATTTTCAGCATTTTATTTAGTAGATAGTAGATAGAAAGTATAATTTAGTAGATTTAGTAGAAGTATAATTATGGGTACATATTTTTTTCAGACTTAAAACAATAGGATAATCTACATAATTTCAATATGAGCCCCTTGTGCCAAATACAGTTGAAAATGATTATTTCTTAAAACTTTTACGCAATGTATGAATCGTTAGAAAAATAGCAAATATTGCAAATATCTTAAATTACTTTTTAATTTTATTTCCGTTCATCTGAATTTATTGGTTTACAAATGCTGAGCTGTTCGTCTGAAAAACTTGTTAATGTCTACATATATATTTTTTTGATTATCATGGATTTCAGGATTGAGTAACAAAAGGTCGAAGAGGACAGTTTTTAAGATTTAACAGTAAAATAAGCCAATGTTTACGTTTTTTTTTTCACCAATTCATAAACACCACGTACGAGGTATGTTCAGAAAATAACCTAACTTTATTTTTAAACTTTATTAAGCTTGCTTCCATTTAGCGAAGCAGAGCATCATCTCCGTGAACTTATTTCAAAGCTTGAAACGTTTTTGTGAAAGTTTTCCCCAGTTCTGCTTCAAAAACTTCTTGTAGAATTCTGATGTAACAAAATCTGATTCTGTACCTTCAAACTTGCTAATTCACTTTGGAAAACTCACAATAAACTCTTCGATACAAAACTACACAAATTCTACAGTATTGTTTTATGGTCAGAGAGAAGAAAAAACAAGGATGCCAGTCGTGTTTGTTTCTTAATGGAACACCCTATATATTGTTTACGTAGTTAGATAAAACGTTTTGTTATGGATCATAGTGACATAAATTGATTTCGAGAAGACAAACAAAGGTTGAATATAATAGTTTATGAGTCTGCGACATAAACTTTATTCTGTATTTTATCACCTATAAACTATACAATTTTTATTACGGATATCCAATGAAATAGCTTTATTTCTGCGTTTTTTGGATTATTTACTGGTGAACGATGAAAGTTTCAGGTGGATTGGTCTATTCAACGTTGTAGATATTATCTGAAAACGAAGGGAACAGCGATTTGAACCACTACTGGGTTTAGTAATTATTTATTGCTGAAAACGATAAAAGATCCTTAGACCGCTATGATTTTTCTACTATACCAGGCATTCGAAAATATTGTGGCAGTAAAATTTTCCAAGCCAATTAATAGCGTAACTATTTTTTTATGCATATTATAGGCTATATTGTTGGGCAATATTCATGTCTTGAATGGATTCTTCAAAATGAAGAACTCTCAGAACATTTGCATTGAAAATTCTGTCATCTTATTGTGTTGCTACGATGGTAGTGGCAACGACCTATGATGGCAGTTATACTTAATACTTATACACTGGACTTAACGCAAATATTTCCAGCTATGAACGAATCATGAGTTGAAATTGAATACCACCATATTTTTTGTATAGTTGAACATAACGCTTTCCTTACAATTGCAGTTATATATATTTGATGGTTCTATTTCTTATGGTACATGTACAAATTAAAGTTGATAGCTATTTTTAATTTATAAACATTTAATAATAATTTATGACAATAAAACAGTAACAACGAAACAAACAATTTGATGTGTAAGGTCAAATGTAATACCTAGTTAATATATGACATTTCGACATAAAATTTATTGTTTATTTTATTACCTATAAAAATATACGATTTTTATTATGGGTAACCAATAAAATAGCTATATTTCTACAAGCACCTGCTTACAAAATAAAATGTTATGTCTTATATTGAATCCCTATTGCAATGGATATTAAGAATTTATACATATACATAGTTTGTTCACCCAGGTAATTGATAAAAATTATTGGTACAATGTTTCCTTCTTACAAACATTCGATTTTATGTATTATACATTATTATTATTATATTATTAGGTATGTATAAATCTTATTTTTTTGGATTAATAGTGCGCCCTAAACATAGAAAGCAGTTTCCAATCTCCGCTTTAGAAAAGCAGTTTATTTCATTGCAAGGGAATTGCGTCCTTTGAACATAAAATAATGATATACAGCGTGGTAAAAAAGTTCTGCATAAAATTCATATTTTCGTTAAACAATTTTTTTTTCGAAAAACGGCGATTTTTATTTGATCCAGGGCACCTTGTTATGTGGAAAAATTTTTTTTTTCGATAATCCACTTACGGCAGCGATGACTTATTTTTTTTTTAAATGACAACGCATATTTTTTTCGTTCGAAAATGATGACAGTGATAATTATCTAAACAACGGGTGAAAATTTCGATGTCTTACATAACAATTTTTTTAGAAAAATGCACCTTAATTTCTTGTCTACTTACACTATTAATGGCTCCGAAAAGGACAAAGTTGACAAAATTACACTTCAAACGAGTAAAATTACACTAATGTTTGTGTAAGTCTAGCGAAATTGTTCGAATTGCCCACCCTGTACCATTTGGCATTGTCCTAAGCGTGTGTAAACGCCGTCTACACTTCGTTCAAGCATTCCCGGGTCGATTTGATTTACGTTTACTGGCCGGTGGATCGGGCGACGCGGAACAATCGAGTAGCCTCCGCGTTCGCCTGATTTAACACCTCTAGACTTTTTTTTGTGGTACTATTTGAAATCGCGTGTGTACACAAACAGACCAGGTGACTTGGAAGAACTTAAAAACCGTATTCGTTTTGTAATAAATCAAATCGACCCGGGAATGCTTGAACGAAGTGTAGACGGCGTTTACACACGTTTAGGACAATGCCAAATGGTACAGGGTGGGCAATTCGAACAATTTCGCAAGACTTACACAAACATTAGTGTAATTTTACTCGTTTGAAACGTAATTTTGTCAACTTTGTCCTTTTCGGAGCCATTAATAGTGTAAGTAGACAATTATCACTTATAAGAACTTAAGGTGCATTTTTCTAAAAAAAATTGTTATGTAAGACATCGAAATTTTCACGCCGTTGTTTAGATAATTATCACTGTCATCAATTTCGAACGAAAAAAATATGCGTTGTTATTTAAAAAAAAAATATTTCATCGCTGCCGTAAGTGGATTATCGAAAAAAAAATTTTCCACATAACAAGGCGCCCTGGATCAAAAAAAAATCGACGGGTCTCACCGTTTTTCGAAAAAAAATTGTTTAACGAAAATATGAATTTTATGCAGGACTTTTTTACCACGCTGTATACATTGTTGACACTTCAAACTGCTTAAGAATAACAAACACAAATTTCAAAATACATACAAGAAACACATCAAAATGTCATTTAATAAACGAATTAAAATTTCATACTTTAACTATATTTTGTAGTGTAACATTTTCTAAAGTTAAAAATAATATATTAGTAATAATAATATTCGGGGGTATACCGAATTAGGAACATACTAATAACTAATTTTTTTTGGTTTTAATTTGGATAAGGGAAATAACTCTTCAGAGTTTGATTTTGTCAATTTTCACAGTGGTCACGAAAAGACAAATTCTGACTGCTGTTTTCGGGTTACCTAGTTACCTAGTTAATAATTTATCTGCATTGTTTTGATTTAAATTAGGATAATTTAACTGATATACTGATGTTTCTTTTTAATGTGATTCTTATCCAATTAATGGCGTGTCTGCACAGTCATAAATCATTTTTCAAATTGAAAACTCGGAGTTTGCGAGTTCGTGCAGTAAAATAGTTTATTTTCAGAGTTACGCATTTAAGAGGCGTAATCCTGGTGGGAATCTCTATCCTCCGCCACGTATTGCGTTCATAAAAGGATAACAAGGTCTATAAAATGGCAAATGGCATACGCTCTGTTCTGAATACTTCATCAAAAGTAGATTTTCTTGCAATAAATCAATTATCTTTTATCCACTGGTCCACGAAGTAACTCAGCTTTAAATATACGTGTCAGAGTAGGTTTGACGGAGTAACAAACATTTCGGTGTAAAGGTGTTGAATTTCAAACCTCCTAAGTTGGCCATAAATTTTAAGTCGTCGATTTTGTACAGCAACTAAAGTCTTTAGATTGTAAGAACCTTTCTCTGTTTGCAACTTTCATCTGTTTTTAGCTTTTTTCTACTTTAGCTTCGTCTTTTTTTTTTAAATAATTTGGGTCTTACCTCGATGTTGCAATAATTGGTAAACGTTAATAGTATTGTTATTGTTTAATACAAATTTTATATTATGTTAGAGTTTCACTAACCTATGTAATATTCATAATCTATTATTGGATTACAATTAAACTATGGATGTATTCGAGCAGCAGAGAAAAGCAATTAGGATTATCTCAGGTCTTAGTTACATAGATGACTGCAAAAGTCATTTTATTAAATTAACTATTCTAACAGTTCTATCAATGTACATACTGTAATGTTTGCTATACATAAAACAATACTCAAATATTTTTCAGACGTGCAGTAAAGTTCACACTCATAATCTTAGATCTAAGGATAACCTTTCAGTTTTTTGAGATTGAATAAAACTAGAACTGGAACGGGTTACATTGGTCTACATCTTTTTAATGTTATCCCATTGCATGTGAGAAATTTAAATTATAAACAATTTAAAAGCAAAATGAAAAAATATCTATTACAAAATGCCTTTCATAACATTGAACAGTTTTTAACAAGTGATTTTAGCCATATTTAATTTATTGCTCTTTTTTAATATTACCTTTGTGTTTTAATTTATATAATTTTTATCTCATTTTAAACCATTTATGTACTTGTACTATGGTACGGTCGCTATATGCTTTTGTTACTTTGATATTTTACTTTTGTCTGTATACTATTATGTCCTGTCCTATACACTCTTACATGTATTTAAATAATTATTTTATATTAATATGATGTAGGTATTTAGTGAAATAATTTCTTGGTTTTGACGTATGTAAACACTTTGTGTTGTATTAACACTAATAGTTATAATAAATAAATAAATAAATAAATATTGGAAGAGTCCAATAATTCCAGAATAATATAAAACCTTCCACAAAGTAAAGTATAAAAAAATTATTTCCCTTCCAAAATTATTAACTCTAATTGTTTACGATAGGCTCTGCACAAAATTTAATTCAACAGCCTAACCTAAAAGTTTTCAGGGTACAATAATTAGTAAGTAATAGGCAATATTTGACTGCTGCCACTATGAGAGCGTAGCTTATAAAGCCAAGGGTTGCCACTGTTGCCACTGCTGTCAATGTGAACATAATCGTTTCAATGTGAATAATGTTTACTTATCCCATAGCCAGATGTCTTTAATATTAAACAAAACTAAAAATCAGTTGGTCATTGGTGGTCAAGATTATTATTATGTTTTTTTTTCGATAATTTTTTTTAATGTCTCTTTGTTATGTGCTTTTTGTTACAACTACTTATAGGGACATAAGTGTGGTAATGAAATATAAATAAAATAATACAAAAAAAACGAAACTATCTTTTTTATTGAAGAAAATGAACTTTTACCAAGGTGTGGGACAACCAACCACTCGGTTAACGAAGCCGGGACACGTTAGGATAATTTTATTATTTTTAATGACAGAGACATAGTCATCAAATACAATTACAGACCATAACAAAAGGTTATAGAGGCGTAAAGTTTCTAAAGGAACATTTTAAAAATGAAACAAATATCTTTAAAAAATACGCGGTTATAAATACAATATTGTACATACCTAATACTTGTGTTAACTGGGTTTTTACCCAGTACTCAATTTTACTCAATTGATTACAAAACTCGCCTACGGCTCTTCAATCTCATAACGTAAAAATCTACCACACTTATTATGTAATATGTTATTGTATTAATCTGTTTAATAATGCCAGTAAAATTAAATTTATGCAGATTTTGGAGCTGCACTACTGCACGTTTGGATGTAATTATTATACCTGTTTCATGATTCATTATAGTCAATAAGAAAATTAGTTGAGCTCAAAAGTCAGGATAAATGCCAGATAAATGCCATACAAAAATCGGAAACCACCGTTTTCGGCTTTTGGTGGAAAACTTAAAAAACGAAAAAAAATATTAGAGGTAAAAATTCTCCTTGGCATTTCATTCGTTACCAAATTATTCACCTTTTAAAATACTGGAGATGGTCATAGAATGGATCGAAACATCCGTATCACACAACATTCTTAAACTCTGAACTACAATTTTTTTTCAATATATGTTTTCTAGTTAGACAGGAATTTACTTGATTCAAGATTGTGGTATAGGGGCGAGTGGGGCCTAGCGACTTGGCATCCATATTAATGATATGAAAAGTCAAGCAACACTGATCGGTTAGTATTTGCATGGGTGACCATCCGGGGAAGGCTCGCGATACTCGTCCATTTTCTAGTGTCGGTGTTTTCACAGAAGTTATTCATATTTAGGCAAGGTTTGTATAGAAAGGCATTAGTCCATTGAAATGTTACATTTTTTTGGGCTTAACGTGCAAAAGTCAGAGCACGCAATTTTATTTTTTGGATGTCAAGAGGGGGTTAGTGTAAAGTTAATTCCATGTTTGTGGGGTTGCAACCCTTGAGCGTCGGCCGCCATCTTGTAAAAAGGGCTGCGAATGGTTTTTATACTACTACTTACTATATCGGGCAAACTATTCCTCGCACAGAAAATTTGTAATGACATTTCTTGTTACAAATTAAATTCTCTACAACATTAGTACCGTAACTTTTAGTCGGAGAACCAAAAATAGCAACGTTATTAACGAAAACAGATAAAAATTTGGGAAGAAATTTTCTTTTGGTCGTTATAACTTTTTTCTGGTCAGTTTACAAAAAAATACATCAGAGCATTTTGATAGAGGGGTTTTCAAGGAATAATTTCCATTACAAACTTTTTTCAAATTTTATTTATTAATTAGGGTTTTACAGCGATGCGAAACTTACACTATTCTCCAGTACTAGTAAGTATACATTAATATGAATGATTAGGCATAGTTTTCTCTCATCTTTCCATTATTTTTATAAGAAACATTTTAATGATTTATATTGCAATGTTAATTAGTTATTGACTCTTTTCCCCACCCCCTACGGGGTAGAGTCTGGTGGCGCGTTTTTTTACCTCGTATCCCTAGTATGTATTTCCCAATCTACTGTGTCCTCAGTCTCTTTGATGTGCCAGGCTGCGACTCAGGATCTGGTGGAGCTTCCGATATTGAATTGTCGAGGAAGGACGGAGAATGAAATGGCGTCATTGTTGGCAGTTCATCTTCAAATTCATTTTCCTCGATCAATTTTGATATCTCCATTATGTTGTTGCATGTCTCCCCAGAACAATTCAGGCACACTGCAGAACATTTGAGGTCTGCCTTCCGATATCCACACATTGCTCCACAGTTTCCTTTGCATCGGCAGAATATCAACTTTAGAAGCTCAGGGGGTGCTGGAGGTTTTGAACTTTGAATAGGTATCAATATTTGTCCATACTTTTTCCAGCCCCAGTCTTGAGGGTCGTTGTAATTCCCGAGCCACGAATGGACCTGATGATAGACTCGGAGGCTGTGCAAGCGGGCTGTGTCTTGTGTTGGAGGAAGTGAAGACAAATTAAATGTATTCTTTGTCACTGACTTGGCGAATCGTTTATATCTAAGACTGTCCAGAGAATCATCATCTTTATTGTCACCATATAGAGATGAAAAAACGTTCGCCAACGCCAGTGAGCAAAGTAGGGTCGACTCTCTCATTAAGGAATAACGCTGTTCCACTAGCTAACTCAGGACGTGTCTCCAGGGTTGCGAGAAATTTCATTTTACCAATGTTGTAAGCTGCTGAAGTTGTGTCACATCCTAAGAAGGCATGGAGAAACAACAGATTATACGCAATGACTTCTCCGTACATAAAACTTGACCATTTGTTGGAATACAACTGCTTGTTGTAATCGTGATGATAAATTGCTCCAACATCTACTAAGCTGGGAATATCAGCTATGCGATTAGCAATGCCCGTTGCAACATCGTCGGTACGTTTGTTTATGAGGTCCATAATACTTTTTTTATTACCGTTATTAAGTACATTACAAACCCGCCGTAGTCGTCTTTGCTGCCGCTTACTCTGATCCGGAAACGCTTCCGCACAAATGAAGCAATTGTTCACAAAATCAAAGCTTGTCTGCTGCTGCTGCTGAAACGATGAACGACATTATCCGTTCGACTGTCGCTATAATAACATGGTATATGTACAGTGACTTCCGATACATTTCGTAAAAATTGTTCATTATCCTCGTAATTTTTTGTTATTGGTCGATCAAGTAAGGTTTTCACTCCTTTCGCCTTGACAGTTCTGATTTTACTTTCCCATAAAGGGTTTTTACAAATAAAACAATCACTCATGCTGGAATAACACTATATGAACGCTTAAAAAAGTCAAAATGCTTATCACAAAATTCAGAATAGCTCTCACAAAACTCAAAATCTTGTCCACAAAATTCAAAATACTGTCCACAAAACTCAAAATACTTTTCACAATTAAATATGTCAAGCACGCATGTGGTAGCACAACTAGAAGAAAACTTTGATGGACACCTCCTATGCCTAATAATTCATATTAATGTATACTTACTAGTACTGGAGAATAGTGTAAGTTTCGCATCGCTGTAAAATCCTAATAAATAAATAAAATTTGAAAAAAGTTTGTAATGGAAATTATTCCTTAAAAACCCCTCTATCAAATTGCTCTGATGTATTTTTTTTGTTAACTGACCAGAAAAAAAGTTATAACGACCAAAAGAAAATTTCTTCCCAAATTTTTATCTATTTTCGTTAATAATTTTGTTATTTTTGGTTCTACGACTAAAAGTTACGGCACTAAAGTTGTAGAGAATTTAATTTGCAACAAGAAAAGTCTATACAAATTTCCTGTGCGAGGAATAGTTTGCCCGATATAGTAAGTAGTAGTATAAAAACCATTCGCAGCCATTTTTACAAGATGGCGGCCGACGCTCAAGGGTTGCGACCCCACAAACATGGATTTAACTTTACACTAACCTCCTCTTGACATCCAAAAAATAAAATTGCGTGCTCTGACTTTTGCAACCCCAAATGTAACTTTTCAATGGACTACATACCATCCCTCGGAAAGGATATAAAAACGTTGGCCGCTTGTCTAAACACTGTTAGAAAAAGTGGAAATTCAGCAAAACTTTCAGGTTGGGGGTTGCTTGTCTCCTGGCGTCGCCGTCGGTGTTTAGCCATAAATAGGTCGACGTAAAATAACCAAAAAGTGTGTTATACCCATTTGTAGTAAACAAATGTATGCTTGACTTAGGCTTGATTCAATATAATAATAATATTTTTCCAGTGTATGCCTATCTATGTAATCAGTAAAATATAAAAAATGCTCATTAGATCAATATATAGTATTCCAATACAAAGGTAGATTTATTTAAAGCAACCCTGCTGTTCGTGAGTTGGTTACAAAATACTTAGTCTTAGAAATAAGCTGCCTAAGCTGGCTGAAATCTGGAATGTAGCTAGTTGATACATTGTGACCACTTAAACACTGTGTGGGTTGTGCTGAAAGAAAGGATATATGGCTTACCTATTTATTTGGAATAAAAGGGATGTTTTAGAGAAATCATTCTTAGGTAAGTTACTGGTCATTAGTCAAGAGTTACGATATTACAACGAGGATTTGTAAGAATATTAATTTAATCGTTTCATTATCATAGAAATTTATAACTTATTGATAAGATTGTTGAAATAACCAAGTTTTGAGATTATTATTAGTAAATACTTAAATTTAAATTTAAATTTAAATTTAAATTACGTGATGCTGATTATTCATATTTAACACCAAAATTTAGATTTATAAAAAAACTGCATTAGTTAAAGTTTACTCTTTGTCAAAATTGACAAGAACAATATTAAACCGTCGCACAATATTGTGAAATAAATTGCGCAATATATGACTTAGCCCTTTCCCAAAATTAATTCGCAGTGCTTAAGTTCTATGTTTACAAATAACAAAACATACCATTGGAATTTCTATAAGTACTTTTGTATTAGTTGAAATGAATCTAATTATTCTAAGGTTTATTTGTTGAATCAGAAATGCATTGTTTCCTAAAATAATTAATAAGTCTTTGTATCACTTGGGGTATGGCGTCATTTATCTAATAATTAAACAAGAGTAGGTACTTGACAAAATTAATGACAAGGAAAATCCCAGGGAAGTCTGCCAAAGAGATACTTTTAAAAAAAGTACCGTAGTGATTTGGGAGCTATAAAAATATAGAGGATTGTAATAACCTACATTGGTTACAAGTTGGCGAAACGAACTACAACAATGAAGATTACTATTATATACATTCTAGTTTTGTCGCTTCTGGTTCTTAGTGTCTACAGTGCACCAGCTGCTGTTGAAGAAGGACCTTTGAAAGAACAGGATACAGGTAGGTATATCATATATTTCTTTAATTATTAATATATAAAAAATAGAACATAACATTGCTCTATTTTCTATTTTCATCTAGTTTTTTAACTAAACTCGCAAAATTCTAAAATTATTTTCGATTTATCTTAGGGTTTAGTCATGTTTATACCTCTTTAGATTGCTGAGATAATAATGTCATAAGACAATTTTAAATAGTTTTCCTTAAAATAAAAACACGTACTCATTATTGATCAAAAAATATTTCTTATTATTATTAAGGCTTATTTTGTTTTCAGGTCTTTTACGAGTTAAACGACGTTGTCGTGTAGTTTGTGTAACTCGATGTAGAAGAAGACTTTGCAGACGAGCCTGCATTTGTGCATAATCAATTAATAATGTACATATTAGTATTAGTTGTTTTCCTGTATTTGCTTTAGTAGCTTGTAATATTATATAAATATGTAACGCTTGCTATTCAATTTGACTTTGATTATTTAGCATTTCATTTTCCAACCAACTCGATACAATAAGGTAAGGCTAACAGTTTCAGTGTCACCATAAATGAAGTTAAAAGTACAATTATTGAGTTAATTGTTGGGTTTCTCTGCGATCGTAACTTTAAACAAAAAAATATTTATACAAATACATGTGTCATTTATAAGACTTCAAATAAATTTATTAATATAATCTCCAGTGAAATTAAAAAGATTTAGAACATATAATTTGATACAGAAGCAGAGATATAAAAGAATTTAAAATTAAAACTACATATAAAGGTTAAATCGATACAAAATTCACGCAAGATTTGAATTTTGCGTTATTTATGCGGTAAAGTGTTGCCAACGAAAAAACAAAATTTACGAGTGATGAGAAACAAATGCATCCACAACGTATTGCTGTCTGGTGCGGATTTTGGGCTGCAGGCATCATCGATCAATCCTTCTTCAAAAATGTACTGGCAGGCAATTATAGTTATTGGCGCTCGCTCTCGCGACATGATAATTCAGTTTTTTTGTGCCTTAATTGCAAGATATGGATGTAGATAACATGTAGTTTAAAGAAGACACATGCCATACAGCCCAAGAAACAATTCAATTACTGTATGAGTTATTTTCTGGTCGTGTAATTTCCCGCTTTGCTGATCAGAATTGGCTGCCCAGATCATGCGATTTAATGCCGTTGAACTTTTTTTATTTGGGGTTTTTAGAAATCTAGGGTTTATGCTAACAAGTCTACGACCCACGACCTTGAAGGAGGAAAACGGTAATGGAAAATTTCGACATGTGTGTGCGTATGTACCAGCAAAACCGTGGAGGCCATTTATCCGATATACTATTCCATACATAACTCTATATTGCATACATTATGAATCAATAAAAAATTGTTTGTGTGTTTTTGTGTTTACTATCAAAATTACTTCTTGCGTGAGTTTTGGGACACCATTTATTATTGTTTTCAATACATACTTGCATTTATGGATTATTGGCATCTAAACTACTGCATATATGTACTTATACTTAATTTTGTGATACTATGTAGGAGCTTATCCAAATATACGATACACTGAATTGGGTTCAGATATCGACAGGAGATATAAACAATCCAAATTTTCTACTTCAATTGAATGTACCTACCTATTTGTTTTCAAGCATAGGTAACAAAAGAAAAAAATTCAACAAACTAGTATTTGTTCATTTAAAATTAAATCACCCTGTATATAGTGCCACAATTTTAATTTGACAATAACTCGATGCTTTTGCTGCTATTTTAGAGAATAAAAAAATATCTCTCGTAAGTACCAGGGAATAATAAAACATTGTAATTTTATGTTCAATAAAGCAGCTGTAATATAAATTTCGTTTTATGATGTAATAAAATGGTACTTTGGAATATTGATATTTATATCAGTTACGAGTTATCAGTTTACTGTCACAAAATGCTTAAAGGTCTGCAACTCATGAATTTTTTGAAGTACTTAATAATTGGGCAATCTAAATTATCATTTAAATGATAAATTATATTTATTTAGAATACCCTAAAAAATAATGACTAATAATATTTCCATAATAAAGCGCACACATTACATAGGGCTAGTACAAGTAGATAAAAGTTGTACACCTCTAATTGTCTTATTGACACAAGAACCCTCTTGAATCTGCATTTCAATAGAACAGAAGAAAATAAATTGGTCTTTTAAACCAGTTTATGGTAGACATTACAATAATATCAATCAGGAACAGATAAACAGAGAAAAAAATATAAATGCCTACAGAAAGGGAAATCATATCCAAAAACAGAGGGTTTTATTCTTACAGTTTAAGATCAGCTCATAGCCAAATGCCTATGATACACATATTCTATACGACAACAAAATTCTAAATGATAAATGCAGAAAATGTAATTTATTTCCTAAAACAACTCATATCACATATTACCGGGTTACAAATTATCGGCAAGTGTTGACTGAGTATACAAATAGGCATAATGCAGTGGCCAAAGTTATACATCAGGCAATATCGTTACAATACCAACTGCTTAAAGACACAGATCCGTATGATACATACACACCATAAACAATATTAGGGAATAAATATTATAAATCATTTTGCGACCTAACTATAGACTTGGATATAATATCTCAGGATAAAATGGATTATATCACTTACATAATTGATATTGCACCAAAATGTAATAAAACAGTATTCAGGAAAGAACGAAAATGATCAAGAAATATCGACAGTAAGTAGCAAATACGCATATAGTCAAATTTTTACTTTCTCGTATTTTATATAATTTCATATAGGTTATAAGATTAGTGAATTGATCAACAAAACAAATATAAATAGAATATATAGAAAATATAGAAATATAACTAAAGAAGACCCTGTCGTATACTTACAATCAATATCCAGAGTAACTTTTATGTTCATGCCGACATTTTGCCGGAGATTCTATCCAATCGATTCGTTTATATATAAACATTGTTTGCAAATATAAAAACCCACTAAATTGTACTCTTGAGAAGAACACTTGTGTCATGGACAGGTCACGAATTTTTTGAGGAAATATCTGACCTATAAAATCGAACCACATATATTTCATTAGCGCGGTCTATTGTATTCAGTATATCCGTTATCTGGCCTCATTTTTGTTCGATATGTCAGGAGCATAAACCCATTCTTNCAGTAAGTAGCAAATACGCATATAGTCAAATTTTTACTTTCTCGTATTTTATATAATTTCATATAGGTTATAAGATTAGTGAATTGATCAACAAAACAAATATAAATAGAATATATAGAAAATATAGAAATATAACTAAAGAAGACCCTGTCGTATACTTACAATCAATATCCAGAGTAACTTTTATGTTCATGCCGACATTTTGCCGGAGATTCTATCCAATCGATTCGTTTATATATAGACATTGTTTGCAAATATAAAAACCCTCTAAATTGTACTCTTGAGAAGAACACTTGTGTCATGGACAGGTCACGAATTTTTTGAGAAAATATCTGACCTATAAAATCGAACCACATATATTTCATTAGCGCGGTCTATTGTATTCAGTATATCCGTTATCTGGCCTCATTTTTGTTCGATATGTCAGGAGCATAAACCCATTCTTATATTTTTTCCAGTGTATTGATCGATTACTATCTTTTAAAAATAGCCTGCATTTTTTCGAAAAATTTAAAATAGCTGCATGCACATCACTACATATTATAAAGCAAAGTCCTCCGCCACGTCTGCCTGTCTGTCTGTCTGTTCGCGATAAACTCAAAAACTACTGCACCGATTTTCATGCTGTTTTCACCAAGTGGTTTTCGAGGAAGGTTTTAGTATATAATGCGTTAAGTTTTTGTATACATTAACGATATTTGTTGGAGGTGTCGGAAAAAAATAAGCCGTCTGGGAGCTTTCAACGAAAACGCTGCCTAAACCCTTTGAGATATAACAAAATAATGTATGGTGGAATTGTGTATCTTATATAGGTCTACAGAAAAGTCCGCGATGGCATATGTCTATCTCTTAAGGATAACATACTATATCCATTTTAATACTTTAAAAAATGGGCAATTATAAAGCGGTAATTGGAAAGCTATTTACACAAATACGGTATTAATCCTTATCATTTTAAATACGTTAGTTGGCTTGAGCATTTCATGAAGATTATTTTTTCCCTTTACACCATGCAAATTAAATGAATACCTTAGGAGATATAGCAAAATCAAAATAATGCGCAACGAAATTAATTTCGTGTCGCCGTGATTCGACCGGGCCGCGCGGGCGCCCCGTGACCCCGCGCCTCGCGTCCGAGCCGGGGGGGTCCGAAAGTTTATGTAGTGTATCAATGTATGGTGGAATTGTGTATCTTATATATGCCTACAGAAAAGTCCGCGATGGCATATGTCTATATGTTAAAGATAACATACTACCTATATCCATTTTAATACTTTAAAAAATTGGCAATTATAAAGCGGTAATGTAAAAGCTATTTACACAAATACGGTATTAATCCTTATCATTTTAAATAAGTTAGAGGCTTTAAGCATTTCATGCACATTATTTTACTCTTTTACACCATATAATTTAAATGAATATCTTAGGAGTAATCGCAAAAAAATTACGGACGCGAGAATAAAATTCAAGCGCCTCGCTTCGCTTGATGCGATCGCCGACCCTCCCCCCGCACCGTCTTGCCTACTGTTTAGCTAATAAGCCGAACGATAACGCGCGCGTGATCCTTTAATAAACTGACTTGGAGCGAATGGAGGTGACGACTGACGACTGTGTTTTCTTTCTGGGTGTTGTTGGAAAGTTATAATTGCGTTCGATATTTTAAGGTCACATTTTTGTTTTGTATTTGTTGTCTTTAGGTAGTCGGAACATACATAGATACTTGCAAACATACTTTTATTTCATTGAGTTTTAATAATTTGTTTGTTTTTTTCTTATTGTGAATCATTTAAAACTTCATAGTCGCATTTTTGTTTCGTGTTTGTTTTCTTTAGGTAGTTAGATACCTAACTACTTACTTATTAATTAAAATTGATAGTCCTGAACATAGGTACTTTAATTTAATTCGTTTTGTTTTCACATTGTTGGTAGTTACCTATATTGTTTTAAATTTAATGGTTTTGCATTTTTAGTTTTTAGTTCGTTTGTTGTCTTTAGGCATATAGATATATCATGAATTATTTTAAAATCAATATTAGGGTCGCATTAGATGAAAGATGATTGATTTTTTGTTTGTTACGATTTAACTCAAAAACTACTCAACCAATTTTACCGAAAGCTACATCTCCTCGGAGTAACATAGGCTATTTTATATTTGCCCGTGCGAAGCCGGGGCGGGTTGCTAGTTATAAAGACAAAAACAAAAAGTTTCTGAAGAAAATTCATAATCGTTAGGCTAACCCCCTCTTACTCTTAGATAACAAGAAGTTCATAATGCAGTTTATTGACGACAAACTTGAACTCTTATAACAATTAACAGTAAACTATTTCACTATATTTTGAATGTGCATAGTAATAAGCTAATACTATTTTTTTATTATTTTCTTTATACAAATTTTCTAACAAATACTAGATGTTAATCTTCCGCTGTGGTGGAAAATTTCCATTCCTCACGCCTTTCTTTAAATTCATAATATTGCTGCTTCAGTTTGCCAGAAGAGATGTTGTGACCTATAAATTAGCCTGCATTTTCCACAGATTACATTCCTACAACTGGGTTGAATGATTTCCCATGTTATAAAATATAAACAGCCATCTATGGTTGGTGTGGGGAGGCCATAGCTGTAAATAACTCATATAAAATAGAAAATTCCTTTCATAATTTACAGTAAACGATCGATCTCTGATGGTATTCGTTTTGGTTTTGGGTCATGGATGATCAACATTGTTTTCTCATTTTAAATTAATTCACCGCCATATGAACCTCATTCAACTCCAATTGGGAACATCTAAAACATAATTGTTTTTTTTTTTGGTTATTTTATGTCGGCCTATTTCTACTATTATAGCTAAATATCGAAGACGAGGATCTCTCAACTTGGAAACCATTACATTGTTGTAGGGTAAGGATCTTTTACTTGCCTAACATTGTTTAGACAAGGGACCAACGGTTTTACATCCTTCCCTAGGTATGATATGTCTTCCCATATAAACCTTTCCTAAATTTGTATAGCTTCTGTGAATACATTGACATACAGGCCACTAGAAGTTGGACGAGTATCGCGAGACTTCCCTGCATGGTCACCCATCCAAGCACTGACCGCGATCAGCATTGCTTGACTTTTCTTATCAATTATATGAATGCCTAGTCACTTGGACGCACTCCTCGTTAAAATAGAATTAAAATTTCTTGTAAACACCTTTACTTTTGTATTTCCTTTCTAGTATACCTTAATCATAAAATACATATAAACTACCGGGAGCATTGTTCAGAAAGATTTTAATTTGTCCATCTACAAGAATCTCAAATTTCTTCTTATAACATCGATTTTTTTTATAAATCCTGTTCGTTTGAAAAACTATAAGATCAGAGAGGTTAGCTTTTGTGATTTCTCAGCGAAATAAGTCGTTTCACCTCCTACCTACACTTCACTTACACTTTATTTTTTATGTTTTTTTCCTCGGCTTTAATTTATAAACCACTTGTATGTTTTCTCCTATTGAGCTTTTGACTTTTCTGGCAAATTATCCAACTCCATTTGTGGCTGCTTAAAAATTTTTTTGTGGAATGATATTTTCTGCTTCTGACGCTTTTAAACTTTCGAATTTACGAATTCATTTAAAAAAATTTAAATTACATTATTATCTATTATTTAACTTAATGCAAATCATAGTACAATCTCATTTCCATAGTAATTAAGGAAAACTTTCTCACACGTTTTGCAGCATTTTTCAACATACTGGCGTCCGAGAGAAAAAAATAGAGATTGGAAGAAGCTTATGTCTATCCCTGGTTTCCATTATCCGATCCTGGTCACTAGAATGTTAATTTTCATTAAAAGTTTTGTCGTTTGATTGTGATGGTTGGTAATACCTAATACCTACATTATAGGCTAATCGTTTAAGTGTAAATCTGCAATCTAGTGGATTTAATCCCAATGGAACGCTAACGCAAATATCTCTTTCTATAGGCGAATCATACGCTAGATTCGAAGACTATATTTTTTACAAAGTTGATTAGAATGTTTTCTTATTGTAACAGTGATATAAATTTGATGGTTATATTTCTGATATTATGGGATATTTGATTGAGTGTGCCTGTGTCATAAGAGCAATGTTTCAAATAAAAAATAAATTTGACAATTATCTAGATCGATATTCTTTTGTTTAAAGTTGTTAGTGATATCAAATTTTTATAATCTAATGAAATGAAACTGTAATAACGAAACAAACAGTTTAAGGTGAAAGGTCAAAAATAATGGTGTATGACTTTGCGACATAAATATTTTTTTTCATTACCCATAAAAATATAGGAATTTTGTTACGGGCAACCAATAAAATGGCTGTATTTCTAAGAACACCTGTTTATCAAATAAAAAGGTATACGTCTTATATCGAATTCTCATTGCAATGGATATTAAGGATTTGAACAAGCATTTTGTACGCCCAGGGAATTGAGGATTTCATAAAACATTATTGACACAATGTTTTCTTGTATTAAACATTTGACTTTGTGTATAATCCCAATACATAGAATTGTTGTAAGCTATTAGCTTTTGCTACATATATAATACTTATATATTTGTATTATTTTGTTTATAGATATCATAAGGGGGGGGGGG